>NC_089585.1:78473701-78773701 GCF_019320115.1 Miscanthus floridulus
TTCGAGCACCTACCACAGCTGATGTAGCCATAGCCGCAAGAATTAGACTGTCTCTTTGTTCTATTAAAAATAAATTATATATACAAGTTATTGTTTTCGATAAGTTTGATATCTATAATACAAATTTATTTAATCAAGTACATAACAATGCCTTCAAATACGAAAGCAACTTAACAGAAAATAATGGGTAGTTTTTCGAAACCAATTTCCTTGTCCAAGTCTCCAAGATAGGAAAGGAACCCAGCCAAAACTCTCCAAATCCTTCACCTGTCTGCCACCGGGCCACCTGCCTCGACGAAAGTAACAGCGCCCGGTCGCAGAACAGAACACCACCAGACGGCTAAAGACCAAAACTAATCCCAATTAAGGCTACGTTTAGTTTGCGAAATAATTTTTTTTTTTATGTTACATTAGATGTTTCGAAGATGTCGGAAGAGGTTTTCGGATACTAATAAAAAAACGAATTACATAGCTCACCTGAAAACTACGAGACGAATTTATTAAGCATCATTAATCCATCATCAACGCGTGTCAGCTACTGTAGCACTTATGGTTAATCATGGACTAATTAGTCTTAAAGCATTCATCTTGCGATTTCTTATCAAACTGTGCAATTAGTTTTTTTTCATCTATATTTAATACTTCATACATATGCGCAAGATTTGATGTAGTTGAAAATTTTTTGGAACTAAACCAAGACTAACCCCAATCCAGTCCAAAATCAAACTTCCCCAAACGGATGAAGGAAACGGAAGCCAAATAGAAAAAGCGTGCTCTTTTTTCATCCTCTCGTGTGTGTGCGAGCGTGCGCCTCCCTCCCCCATCTCGCGATCCCAATTCGATCCGCTCGCCTGCTCTCCCGATCCGACCCGCCTTCGCGGCCGGGCAATTCGGCCGCCGCTGCTCGGATTCGCGCGGACCCGCCCTCAGATTCGCGCTCCCCGGCGCCCCCAAACCCTAGATCCGCCGCCGCCGCTCGTCTCACCGCCGCCGCCGCCATGTTCTGGCGCATGACCGGCCTCTCCGCGGCCTCGCCCGTGAGTTCCCCCTTCCTCTGCTCCTCGTCACACCTCTGTTCCTTCTCTCAGGGCGGGAGCGTGGGCGCACGGCGCTGTGACTGAGAGCTGTGGGTGTGGTTTGTTTGCTTGTTTTGGATTGGGTCGGTGGATTGGATTCTGGATTCGGCTGTTGGGTTGTAATGCTCGCTTAATCTGAGTATTTCCTTGGAGCTTCGTGCTGGAATTAGTGCACGAGTGCGCTGTGGCTGCGGGATGTGTGTTTTTTTTTTTTTGCGTTGATGAGTACGTGTATGCTGTTCCCGTGGATGTGAGGGTGCCAGTGGGATCATAGCGTGTGCTGCTGAAAGGAACGATATGCCTTGGTGGACTGAATCATTTGCGTGTGACATGAGATTCATTTTATGGCAAAGAGGAGGCTTTGTTTGTTTTGTTATGCTGAACACATTATCTTGTGGCATTCTATTTTATGAGCTTTTGCTGTACATAGGGCACTGCTGCTGCTGCAGAAAGGATTTGCATTTCATGCTGGAATAGTGTACCATTGCAATATGCCCTTCCCAATATTTTCCTTTTAAGTTCTGTTCATGGAAATGCCCTGGTTGGATTTACTAGGATTGAATTCTGTTTTATTCACTGCATAGTCACATAATATATATATATTTTATTCACTGCATAGTCACATAACATATATATATATATATATATATATATATATATATATATATATATATATATACTGCATACGGGGGTACGTATCGGATTTGAAATTCGAATTCTAAAATCTCGAGTTACTATTTACAACACTATTTAAATTCGGCTTTCACTATTCAAATTCGGGGTATGAACAGTGCTCGAGCACTCACCCGGGAGTTGCTCAACCACTTTACTATTCAGGGCACGGGGCCTCTGCAGATATGGCGTGATGTCGCTTTCGCGCGCAATTATTTTATGGATGAGTGAGTGATTAGCGAATATGAATATTTCTCAGAATGATATGTCGCTTTCGCGATTAGTTAACCTAGTGCTTAGTGAATATGCGTATGCGGATGAATATTTCTAAGGATCTTTTGCAGGCTGGCGAGACCAACAGTTCAGCCGGTCGTGCGACTATGCTTGTGACAGTCCTACTCGGTTCTCACCGTATGCATCACTAGCTCGCTTCAGAACCAGGCTAACCCGGTCTACTCCCTCGCTATCCCCAGCCACGTACACACAGGACTCAGGCTCTATCGTCTTCCCAGGCAGTTTCACCCGAAGGGAACACTTCTCTGCGCACACAGGGTTCTCTACAAACGCCCCTACTAGGGCTAACACGAGAACAACACACGCAGAAGTTTCTCCTCTAGGGTCCCTAGTACAGAGACATCGCCCCATATGAACGAGCTTATAGGAAGGCAGGGATTCAAACAGGAAAGCTTAATTCATTTCCACAGAGCAAGCTTATATACGGCTTTCCCTTTCGGGAAACCCCAAGCACTTATCACAAACCTTAGGGATTACCTTACAAGCGCAGGAAGATCACGGGGACCTCCTTTATTCTCTAATTTACAAAGGTGGAGTGATACAGTGGTAATGGATGATTACTACTAATGGTGGATGATTCTCAGAGTCGTTCTGAGATCATGTCTTCATGGTGTATGTGTGAGTGGAAAGTTGGTGGAGTGGGTGGTGGATGAGAGTGTGTGTCTGAGGCTGGTGATTCTTGGCTCTTGCTTCTTCGGTTGATGCTAGGTTCTTCGATGCTCAATGAATGCGCCCAACGTCTCGCTTTATAGCACGAATGTAGTGTCCTTCATGCTTATCGTCTGAAGGAGCCTTCGAGGCAAAGTCTTCAATTATTCCTTCTTACTGTTGCCTGGACAGCTGGACGGAGAATAATTGTCCTGGCTACAGTAGAGTGACTGTATATTCCTTTTGCGCTGTCCTCCATCGCGCACGGTCTTATCCTTATGTGGAATGATATTCTTTGGTATGGTCTTCTACGCCCGAATGATTGATGTTGCAAACATCAAATCAAGGATGATGGCATGTAGTATAACCTCTTCCCACGGCCAAATATATATATATATATATATATATATATATATATATATATATATATATATATATATATATATATATATATATATATATATATATATATATATATATATATATATATATATATATATATACTACTACTACCCTGTAGCTGGCTACAAAATAACTTATTTTGTAGCCACTTTGAGTTACGATAATTACTATGTTAATTTACGAGATTATAGTAACTCCTTGCTAAGTGGTTTACTATAATGTTATGGTAAAATATCTCCATGTGTTATAGTAACCCAATTATCATAAATATGTATTGACATTATCGTAAATTAGTATATAAAATTATCGTAAATGGAGGTGGCTACAAAATAACTTATTTTGTAGCTGGCTACAACAACAACACAACAACAAAGCCTTTAAGTCCCAAACAAGTTGGGGTAGGCTAGAGTTGAAACCCAACAGAAGCAATCAAGGTTTAGGCACGTGAATAGCTGTCTTCCAAGCACTCCTATCTAAGGCTAAGTCTTTGGGTATATTACATCCTTTCAAGTCTCCTTTTATTGCCTCTACCCAAGTCAACTTCGGTCTTCCTCTGCCTCTCTTCACATTACTATCCTGACTTAGGATTCCACTACGCACCGGTGCATCTGGAGGTCTCCGTTGCATATGTCCAAACCATCTCAGCCGGTGTTGGACAAGCTTTTCTTCAATTGGCGCTACCCCTAATCTCTCACGTATATCATCGTTCCGAACTCGATCCCTTCTTGTATGACCGCAAATCCAACGCAACATACGCAATAAAAGCTGGCTACGGAATAAAAATGATGTGACACCTGTAATTTTGTTTCGGTGCTAATTTTGTGTACAACTTAATATATATCCGAAAAAAAATTCTTTTTTGAAGTGATTTCCAAACTTGATCACTGTCAACGTGAAACTGTGCTAACTTAGTGTTTTTTTTCCAGGTGGATACAATTCTGGACAAAGAAAATTTTACATTGGTAGAACTTCTTGACGAGGATGAAATTATTCAGGAGTGCAAAGCACTGAACTCGCGACTCATAAACTTGTAATTTTCTTATTGATTTCTGTGATATGAGCAGCATATTCAATCTACTGATGGAACTTAACTTAGTATTTAATTTTTGTGTGAGCTGTCTTATACTCTTATTATGACTTTACATGTGACTTCTGAGACATACAGTGGAGTGGTTGTGGCGGCAAATGAAATTCATATTAGAGAACAATAATAATCAATAAGTATGCTTATATGATATAATTGTGTTTTTTATGCACTTGTCCTTCCTGCAAAGGTCCTCACTCATATGCACATGGAATTGTACTTCAGTTAACTCTATATTTGATTATTGGTACTGTTATATATATATAGTTTGTATTATCTGCAAAGAAGTATGCTTTTGTCTTTGGGCCAAAATGTGTTACTACCTCTACTCACTTTTACATGACATTTCAGACAACAAAAGAATACAGAATACTGCATGCAATTCAATCATTCTGTCTGAAACGTTATGTGCACACTGGTGGGCGTAGTTCATTATTACTGAACATAGTGGATCACAACACATTTTCTTGTTGGAGGATGTTGCTGTGTGAATTATTATAAACCTTATCCGGGTTTTCTTGAGCATTGCGCATGATAGTGTTTAGTTTACCCAATAGTACTGGTTTCCCTGTATGTAACTTGAATTGCTATGTGTAGCTTACGTGACAAGGCCCAGGTGGAACAGTTGCTTCGTTATGTTGTGGAAGAAGTTCCAGAGGATGCTGAAAGGAAGCGCTCTTTCAAGTATGACCATTGATCACTAGTGTTGTCATTTTATGTAAAACCCTGAAGTTCCCATTCATTTAAACTTCTCCTTGTAGGTTCCCTTTTATTGCCTGTGAAATATTTACTTGCAAAATTGATGTCATTTTGAGGACCCTAGTAGAGGATGAAGAGGTTGGCATTCTCGTCATATATTTGCCCTGTGAAGTTTTTCCTTGGAAAATTTCTAGCAGATTATTGCATTAGAGCTTACTTTATTTTCCTTTTCTCCCTGTCTGTGTTGCAGCTAATGGACTTGCTTTTCTCATTTGTGAAACCTGATCATCCGCATAGTACATTATTGTCTGGTTACTTCAGTAAGGTAACTTAGTCAATCTGAATCATTTTTTTTCTCAAATAATAACAAAGGAGAACTGCACGACATGACGTTAAGATAGATGAAATAAACTGTACCAAGTGTACAGAGAACAGGAGAGATGTTATGCCTCCACCCTGCAACACACACCCTACCCCACGGGTATAGAAAAACCAAGTCCCAGAAACAAAAACACTCAACTACAACCCTCTCAACCCACTAGACCATCAAAGGTCAGGGTTAAGTGACCTCATGAGGAGCACCTGGAGGGCAGAAGCGCCAGCTAGACACAACATGCTGCACTTGTCAGCCACGTTGTGAAAGAGAACCTAGTTTATCTGAATCATCAGATAGTGTTAAGTCTTTTGGAGAAGCTTGTCATTTTGGGGCTAGACTTCATTCTGTAGTTTTTATGCTGAGGCTGAATTCAGTTAATTATTATATAATTATGTATTGTAGGTGGTAATATGTTTGATGCTGCGGAAGACTGCTCCACTTATGAGTTATGTTCAGGTATTCCTCGTATCCTTTTGTGAAAAGGATACTTTATTTTATGTATTTAAATACAAAGTCTTGCATCACACTTCTCCTTCTCTCATGTTTTTATGTTCACATGGTTTGTTTACTTGCCTACCCCAACTTGTTTGGGACTTAAAGGCTTTGTTGTTGTTGTTGTTGTATGGTTTGTTTACTTGCTAGTCTTTTAACACTTGGTTTATCTTTCACCTATACTCTTGCCTGTATGAAATCTGCTTAAGCAAAATTGTGGTACCCTTTCACTGTGTCTACAATCTAATAGTTTCTGTTAAACTCAACATTTAAATGGATTTATGGGACCTTTGTTATTGCTTTTTATAGGGGCATCCAGAGATAGTTGTCCAGCTTGTTGACCTGATTGGCATCACATCAATAATGGAGGTAAGTTTCTCATGAATTATTTTTAATTAATGAATTGTTGGGTGCATTTAGTTGATGTTGTCCCCTGAATTCTTTAGGTGCTGATACGACTGATTGGTGCTGATGAGGCCATATATTCAAACTATGGTGATACGTTGCAGTGGTTAGAAAATACAGATGTCCTTGAAATGATTGCAGATAAGTTTAGCTCATCGGTAAGTTAAAAAAGCTCTAATGCACAGGAATATATTTAGGACATAAGCGATGGCGACATCGTTTGTCAGGAAATTGCAAGCATAAATTCCTATTTTAGTTATATACTCCCTCCATTCCGTTTGGCTTTTCTAGATACATAGCTTTTGCTATGCACTTAGATATACACTATGTCTAAATACATAGTAAAAATAGTGTATCTAGAAAAGCCAAAACGTCTTATAATTTGGAATGGAGGGAGAAATGATTTACTGTTCTGCTCAGAAACAGAAACTTAGCATCCATTTGAAATGTTCTTACCTCTATGACATGGATAACAGTGACCATCTCAGTTATACAACAAAAGTAACAAGGAAACAACCTGCATAACACTAAACATATTGAAAACTGGAAAATATATTTCTTTAACCCTCCAAACATCTAAAAGTTATGAAACCTTCATTTCTAATCTAGTTTTACAGGCAGTGCTTTGGTTATGCACTATATGGGTGCCTAATCATAGATAGGTAGGCTAGGCTGTTATAAGTTGTAACAGTTTTTGTAGGTTGCTTTTCCATGTAGGAATACACTATGCGTTGACTTGGACACCCAATTAAAATAAATACTCCCTCCTTCCCAGAATGATAAGCATACTTTGTATAGGGAAAAGACAAATTTTGTAAACCTTGACCAAGAATTATTCAAATTATGTACAAGTTTAGGACAGAACCTGCATCAATAAATTTGTATTCAAAATGCCTCTGAGTTGATATTGATTTTGCTCACATGACAATATATTATAAGAGAAATTAAGGGTCAAAATCTATTTTGCGTTACTTTTCCCTTATCAAAATACGCTTATTGTTTTGGGACGGAGGGAGTATTGAAAGCCCATTCCATGAACAGTCATTTCTCTCTAATCCCTAGTCTCCTCTGTTACTATATTTCCCTAATGCACCTTGCAGATAAGCCATAAACCATTGTCATTTCTTCTCAAATTGATAGTCTCCCTGTCCATTTGACTCCCTATCAAATTGCACACATATCCAGATATCCTTAATGACCTTTTGATAGCTTGATTCAGTTACCTGTGCAACCAAATTGGCATAGGTGAACCTTGAAACATGTACAACGACACATTGTTGAATCTGGATGCACCATTTCTGCTTGATCATTCTTTTCCGCTGTTTCATTCAATGCAACCTGACCAGTTGCTGATGCTGGCTCAGAGGACCTGAGGTGTGTAGATGAGAGAAGTTGCTTGTATAGCTCCAAAGGTTAGTGGTGGGCAGTGGCCAGCCATGATGGCCAATGTGTTTAATTCTCCCAGCTGAGGTAGAATGAAGGTGGAATGGTAAATGAGGGGATTTCTTTTTCCCCCTAACTAAGAAAACTTAAATGCCTTAGTAAGCATGTGAGCCAATTAGGGTGGTATGTTAGCAGCAAAACCAACTGGTAGTGTTAGGGGGGTTATTTGTACTGGAATTTTATTTTTGGGAGATTTTTCTTGTTCAGGAATACATACTTTTTGTAGATTATTAAATACCATCTTTGATAGTTGAGAATGAAAATTAGACTTTTATGACATTTGACGGGGATATACATACTTTCACCTCCCATAAATATTGTAATGTTAACACTATTACTGCCCAAATACATTCTATGTTGCAAGAAAGATCGTGGTAGAAATGTTTCCTAGCGGAAAGGTTCATGTGTATTATTGCCAAGCAGGATTCTCCTGAAGTGCATGCCAATGCTGCGGAAATTCTATGTGCAGTTATTCGGTGTGCACCTCCATCTCTTGCTGCGAAAATATGCAGTCCAAGGTATTCTAAGTTCTAACTTCATTCTACTGTCACAAGTTACTCATTTGGGAATTTTTTTTTGTCAAGAAACAATGTACATATCTTGTGTAGTGTACTGAAAAGTATGCTCCATGAGTTATAAAGAGGTCTAAAATGCAGTAACTATATATCTGTAGAAAACCTCACCCCATACAAGTAGGCATTTCATTGTTTAATTGAATTAATTCCCTCATGACCTAAGTCTTTTTTTTTGTTATGTTCTATGAAAATTACAGTTTTGTTGGGATGTTGTTCCATCATGCTCTTGAAGAATCAAGACCCAAATCTGTTCTTGTTCATTCACTGTCAGTGTGCATATCGTTGCTGGATCCGAAAAGACTATCATCAGCTTCGTATCAAGCATTCAGAAGCAACTTAAGTCATGGGGCGTTGGTCACGGCCAGTCCAGAGACAGTTGATGGTGTGCTTGAGAGTTTAGGTGAGTGTTGGATATTTCATGCATATTTATTTGGTTTGGGACATCTTGCTTCATAATTTATAGGCCTTAGGAAATCATATACTATCTTGCTTCATAATTTCTTGGCCTTAGAAATATATGCTAGACACCGTTTCATATTCTTTATTCGTTGATTTATTGGTATGACTGACATAAGTTTTTAGGCAACTTGCTGAAGTTATTGGACACTTCGGCTGTTGAAACCGTGTTGCCAACAACTTATGGATGTTTGCGCCCACCTCTCGGAAAACATCGTCTGAAGGTACAAGATGATGCACTGCCCTTTTACAATTAACCATGGACTTCAGTGACCAAATCTTATTGCTTAAACTCTTCGTTTCTCATATGAATGGATTTACGTGTTACATATATTCAGTTTTATGCTTTACTTATCTATGCTCACCATAGTTTTGCTATAATTTTCTACTTTTTCTGGACATTATTGTGGGTGAGATGTTTGGTTGGTTCCATTTTTGTTGCCTTGTGCCCAAGAATGTTTAAATATAAATTTCCTTTTTTATTTATGTTTTTGTGCCTTTTAACTGAAGAAAGATCAGTAGAATTGCTTGAGTATTGAGTGGTTCTTCAAGAAAAGCAGTACTACAAATATTCAATCGAAATTACAGTGATTCACTCCTATCCGATCCACCTCCCTCATCCTCTCTATGTATGCTTCTTTCCTAAGCCTTGAGCAGTTGGATACTAAGAAAAAAAAAGGATCCTTGGATCTCTAAAAAATAGAAAAGCATCAAGTAAGGAACACAGCTTTATACCTCTATGTACAGTATCAAGAATGGTTCATTAAGCACCTTCATGGAGGCTAAGAAGGCTCTGTGCGTGACAGCATGGCTTTGAACGATGGAGATCATTGCTGGTGTGGCTCCACATAGCAGCTCAGGACCCTGGATTTCACTTAACAGACTGAGGTGACGGACAATGTGTTAATGTGTCAACTAAGATCATTTAGGGTGCTGTCATCTAGCACAGGTGCTAGATTTTAGCCACCTGGATCAGCCTAATGATGTTTCTGCGAAGATCGAGGCTGTATTAGCATTTGCATGTCTAGATTGCTAAGCAAACATACCTCAAGGCTCAAGCACATCTCATCAGTGTACTGAGTCCTGACCATGTATATGGGTCCCTGGACATTGACGAAAAAGGCCGATAGAGAACCTATCCATGGCTAGACCTGACAATGGACTTGGATCATCCAAAATCCAAATGGGCTCAACCCGCATTGGATTTAATTGGATGGATGCTGTTCGGATTCAGATATCCATTGCCACGAGACCCAAAACAATCTGATGCATTTGGATACCAGAAGGAAATATCCACAAATCCATTGGACTTCGTTGGACACATTGGTGGCAGGAGCAGCCACTTGTTACCGGGCAGCAGCTGCGTCCACATCAACCCAGCCATACTTGATACTTGTGCTTCCTCGATTTGGTCTGGCAGCCATGGCGTAGGAGCAATAGCAGAGGTGGCAGGAGGGCCACCACCTGTGCGCCAACAGCTGCGGCTTCTTTGGCAACCCCAACATGCTGGACCCCCGCTCCAAGTGGCTATTGCGACCTGAACAAGCAGCAGCCAGCAGGTGTGGCACCGGAACCTCCCGCCCCGTCAACCTTCCAGTCTTCCTCTTCGGTGGTGTGGTAGTCGCGGGGCGCAACTATGGATGTGGTCTCTCCTGAGCTCAAGCCTTTGGCTACAGACTCTGCAGGTGTCAAGGCGAGCAGGTGCTGGCAGCTGCCGGAAAGCGCATGTGCCTGATAGGGTCCACGTGCCACTATGTTGCCACCTTCTGTGGCGTTTATGCCTGCACCTTTGGCTTCCAGGCCCCTGGCTGTGACTCCATCGCGTGGCCAACCCTGTTATCGTTGGGAATTATTTGGATGATTGGATTGATGTGGTAGTGGACTGGATTGGATTGGATGTTGTGCACATGCTAGTGGTTTGGATTGGATATGTACCTCACTTTAGTTGGACTCCTTTTAGGTTGGGGTCTATCCATGGCATACATGTGTGTGTTTTGTTGGCACAAGTGTGTTTTAGACTCTGTAGAACTAAAACTGAGTTTATAAGTGTCGGATACCGTGAGAAGGGGTACCCCAAGCAAGACCCAAAAAAGCAACTGCTTACACTTCGCAAAGATCGAAACCAGCTAAACGCTGCTGGCCTCGGCCGATTCTCCGACTCGCCCGAGGCTCCAGGGGCCTCGGCCGATTCTCCGACTCGCCCGAGGCCCATCGCCGCAGGCCTCGGCCGATTCTCCGATTCGCCCGAGGCCTCCTCGCTACGGGCCTCGGCCGATTCCCCGTCAAAGGCCTCGGCCAGGCCACCGACCCTCTGTCTCGCGCAAGGCGGGCTCGGCAGCTCTCCGCCACCTCTTCCTTCTCCCATCCCTCTGGCAAAACGTCGTGTCACGACGTCTCAGCCAACTGCTGCCCCTGACAACAGCCGCACGCCCGGCACAGTACAGCAGAATGGCCGATGGGACAGGAGGCAGGACTGGGCAGGGGTTGCCCGCCACTGTACTAACCACCGTGACGCCCGTGCCTCACTATGCTGCCAACTCCTGCACCGAGGACAATGCCGCGTGGGGAGCCACATCTGGGCTACTGTAGCCTCGGAATCAGTACCCGAGGCCAATAACTCCCCCCAAGGACCTCGACAGTTCGCTTCACGGGCTCGGCAGCCTGAGGGTCCATGACCACCGAGCCCCACGCGATGGCTCGGCCTCGGCATAGCCGCTGCCCCCTACGACGTCATTACACGGCAACCCGCACGTCGCCCGCCATGTCCTGCATCAAGCCGTACTGAAGCCCCACGACGCACGAGACCGAGTACGACCAGCATGTCACTTCCGCACGTCCCATCGAGGCGCTCAACCACTCCGATAAATCACACGACGGCGCAGCGCAGCGACGTGCACGTCAGCACCCTGCCATCCACGACGGGACTGTGCGAGGATTACCGGCTACTGTGCTGCCTAAACTCCTGCACCAAGGACGGACACGACGTGGGGAGTCAGAACCGGGCTCCTGTGACCTCGGGGCCAGCGAACCGACCGCTCCGCCCCGCTCGAGACCTCCGATGAGCCTCGGATTCCGCCTCGCCCGAGACTCCCGGTAGGGCCTCGGGCGAACTGGCCATGCTCCGCCTCGCCCGAGGCTGGGCTCGTCCCGCAATCTCGTCACCTCCGCCTCGACAGTCACTCTGGCAGGCTATCGCATCCAATTAATGCACCCAGCTGCCCTCACTACGAAAGCCACGATCGGCAGTATGCCACGACAGGACAACGGTCAGATCGCCTTTTTACCATCCCTTACTGACGATACAGGGCACCGTATCCTGTAGACGCATGTTCGGCACTGTTCCGCCCAAATCAACTATCGGCAATGGCCGCCCAGACCTCACATTGCCACCCGATAAAGGCCTCGGCACAGCAGGCCTCAGCACAGTGGGTCTCGGCCTCAGCGCGATAGGTCTCGACACAGCCTACTACAGCAGCCCCCAGGCCTCGGCATTTCACCAAGTCAACAAAAGTACAAGAGCGCAGCGTGTCGTCAGCCCTGAAGACCATACCGACTAGACATCGACCGGAACTCCCACGACGCCATACTGCTTCAGGGAGCGGAATACGTCAGCAAACAGTAGCCTTCTCATGTATCTCTCGCTCCCTCCTTGTAACTATAAAAGGAGGTAGCCAGGGCCATTTCTAGGGGCAGCAGGAGGAAAAACACACCGATAGAATCACGCACTTCCACGCTGCTTGGAAGCAACGTCCCAAGCAGTTCGCACCACCCTCGCCGAGACCTGGGGCTAGCTCCCTCTCTCACTCAGCTTGTAACCCCCTACCACGAGCACTCCGGTGCAAGGAATACAAGATCGATCTCTCAGACTGGACGTAGGGTCTCGACTGCCCGAACCAGTATAAACCTTGTGTCTCTTTGCATCACCATCCGGGATTAGGAACACGCAGTACAAATTCACTCGTTGGTTGAGGGACCCCCGGTTCCAAAGCACCGACAGTTGGCGCGCCAGGTAGGGGACTCTGCGTGTCAGCTTCGTCATCCTAGCAAGTTCCGGATGGCAGACCACATACGACCATTGCGCCTCGGCACCATAGTTTGGTTCGGAAGCCTAGAGTTCATGTCTCTAGGGCATGAGTACGACATGGTGCTCCTCACTCCTCGAACCCCACCGTCCGACGACGAAGTCGCGCCCCGGCAGCCCAGGCGTAGGCGGCGTCCGGGCGGCCGCTCTCGCCACGCTCGCCGGGCACGGCGCGAGCAAGGCCACCCCGACGCTACGCGAGCCCGGGGCAGCACGACACTCCCCGCCGATATCCTGCGACCAGCTGTTGGTACGGGGTCCCTGACTGGGGACCTGTCTGACCTGAGCCTGGACAAAGGAAAATCGCCGGGGGCTCACGACGATGCCCAGTCATCTAACCCCGCTCCGCCACTCCCTGAAGAACCGACCCCGGCGGGGCAGAATCTGGAGACGGCCCCGTTCCCATACCCCTTTGGGTTGAGAAATGCCGCCACCTCCTACGCCTACGCTTACGCTGCCGCGCACGAGCACCCCTCGGAACGCCGCCAGCGCTTCGCTCTCGACCTGAGCACCCACTCCGACCCCTCGGACGAGGACGAGGCGTGGCCCGGGGTGGATTTCTCCGAACTCCACAACCCTGGGGCTTTACGCCAATTCTTGGCCGCAAGCGACTACTGCCTCGGCTATTCCGACTCCGACGACGAAGGGACTTACGATCCATCCCGTGAGTGCTTCCACGTCGGGCTCGGGATGCCAACGGTGGGCGAAGAGGAAGAGGGGACAGGCACTCGTTCACCGCCCCGGGCGGGGACGGGTGGTGCCACGCCTCCGCGTCTCGTAGCCCCGGCAGCACGGAACGAGAACCTCGTCCACGGCGGGCATCGTCGCCCAGACCTGGAGCAGCTCCGCGAGCTTCAGGCCAAGGTCGAACAGGACCGACTCCTTCTGCAACAGCTCCGGGACACTCTCGAGCAGGAGCAGCGAGGGCGCGGTGAGGGCGGAGGAGCCCGAGGGCGGGCCCGCGACGTTCATCACCGCATCAACGACAACGAGGGCGGAGAGCCACCCCCAATCTTTAACCGCGCTAGCCAGAACGTCGCAGCTGCTGCGATGCTGATCCGAGCGATGCCCGAGCCCTCCACCACCGAAGGGCGACGGGTCCGCGGAGAGCTCCGCGACCTCCTCGAGACCGCAGCGGTACAGCAGGCCGAAAGTTCCGCCTCCCGCCGGCGCGGAGGCACTTCGGAGCAACCCACGGCACGACCTCGCCAAGGCCAGGATGCCTCGATCCGTCCCGAGCCCGCTCGCGCGGCGACGGTCAACAGGGCCCCCTCGGTGCGCGACCGACCTGGACACCAACGCGAGGTACAAGGCGACCACGAGGTAGTTGGCAGGCGACGGCGCCACGACGACGGAGCCGCCCGAGGCTACCACCCGCACCGAGGCGGTCGCTACGACAGTGGTGAGGACCGCAGCCCCTCCCCTGAGCCGCCAGGACCTCGGGTCTTCAGCAGGGCCATCCGCGTTGCTCCTTTCCCCGCCCGGTTCCGACAGCCGGCCAACCTCACCAAGTATAGCGGCGAGACGAACCCTGAGCTATGGCTAGCCGATTATCGCCTGGCTTGTCAGCTGGGTGGCGCGGACGATGATCTGCTCATCATCCGCAATCTCCCTTTACTCTTGACGGACTCGGCGCGAGCCTGGCTTGAGCATCTCCCCCCCTCGCAAATCCACGACTGGCGCGACCTGGTTAGGATCTTCGTCGGGAACTTCCAGGGCACTTACGTGCGCCCTGGGAATTCCTGGGATCTCAAGAACTGCCGCCAGAAGCCGGACGAGTCTCTCCGAGACTTCATCCGGCGCTTCTCCAAACAGTGCACCGAGCTACCCAGCGTCGGTGACTCGGAGATCGTCCAGGCTTTCCTCTCCGGCACCACTTGTCGGGACTTGGTCCGAGAGTTAGGGCGCAACGTCCCGCGCTCTGCCGCCGCGCTCCTCGACATCGCCACCAACTTCGCCTCGGGCGAAGAGGCGGTGGGGGCCATCTTCCCCAACAGCGACGCCAAGGGGAAGCAGAAGGACGAGGCCCCCGAGGCCTCGCCCACCCGCGTCCCTAAGAGAAAGAAGAAGGGCCGCCCGGGAAAGCAGGAGGTCCTCGAGGCCGTTCACGTCGCCACAACAGATCGCAGGAATCCCCGAGGCCCCCGCGGCCCCGGGCTATTTGACGACATGCTAAAGAAGCCCTGTCCTTACCATCAAGGCCCGGTGAAGCATGCCCTCGAGGAATGCACCATGCTCCGGCGTTACTACGCCAGGCTCGGGCTCCCCGACGACGATGAGGCCAGGAAAAGGGGCGCCGGCGAAAGGGACGGTGATAAAGATGATGGGTTTCCCGAGGTACGCAACGCTTTCATGATCTTTGGCGGACCCTCGGCATGCCTCACGGCGCGCCAGCGAAAGAGGGAACGCCGGGAGGTCTTCTCGGTCAGGGTAGCCACCCCCCGGTACCTCGATTGGTCTCGGGAAGCAATCACCTTTGACCGGGATGACCACCCTGATTACGTTCCAAACCCCGGGCAGTACCCACTGGTCGTCGACCCGATCATCAGCAACACCCGGCTCACCAAAGTGCTCATGGACGGAGGCAGCGGCCTCAACATCCTCTACGTCAACACTCTGGAGCTCCTGGAGCTCGACCGATCACGGCTCCGAGGCGGTTCCGCGCCCTTCCACGGCGTCGTGCCAGGAAAGCGCACGCGACCCCTCGGGCGCATCGACTTACCCGTCTGTTTCGGCACTCCCTCCAACTACCGCAAGGAGGTCCTCACCTTCGAAGTGGTGGAATTCAAGGGGGCTTACCACGCCATCTTGGGGCGCCCGTGCTACGCCAAGTTCATGGCGATCCCCAACTACACCTACCTCAAGCTCAAGATGCCAGGCCCCAACGGCGTCATCACCGTCGAGTCCACGTACGAACATGCATACGACTGCGACGTCGAGTGCATCGAGTACGCCGAGGCCATCGTGGAAGCCGAGACCCTCATCGCCGATCTCGTCCAGCTTGGTGGCGAGGTTCCCGACGCCAAGCGGCGCGCCGGGGCCTTCGAGCCCGCGGAGGCTGTCAAGCACGTCCCCGTCGACCCCGCCGTCCCCGACGGCCAAGGACTGAAGATCAGCGCCACCCTCGACGGCAAATAGGAGGCCGTGCTCGTCGACTTTCTCCGTGCGAACGTCGATATGTTCGCATGGAGTCCCTCGGACATGCCAGGCATACCAAGGGAGGTCGCCGAGCACGCCTTAGACATCCGGCCAGGCTCCAGGCCGGCAAAGCAGCGCCTGCGCCGGTTTGACGAGGAGAAGCGCAGGGCCATCGGCGAAGAAGTACAAAAGCTCGTGGCAGCCGGGTTCATCAAGGAAGTATCCCATCCAGAGTGGTTGGCTAACCCTGTACTAGTCAGGAAGAAAAGTGGCAAGTGGAGGATGTGCGTGGACTACACTGGTCTAAATAAAGCATGCCCGAAAGTCCCGTTCCCACTACCACGAATTGACCAAATCGTCGACTCCACTGCAGGATGCGAAACCCTCTCCTTCCTTGATGCGTATTCCGGTTACCACCAAATCAAGATGAAAGAGTCCGACCAGCTCGCGACTTCTTTCATCACTCCATTCGGCATGTACTGCTACGTAACCATGCCGTTTGGCCTCAGAAACGCAGGGGCCACTTACCAACGGTGCATGATCCAAGTCTTTGGCGAACATATCGGACGAACCGTTGAGGCCTATGTGGATGACATCGTAGTCAAGTCCAGGAAGGCCGGCGATCTCGTCGGCGACCTGGAGGTTGCCTTCACATGTCTCAGAAAGAAGGACATCAAGCTCAACCCCGAGAAGTGTGTCTTCGGGGTCCCCCGAGGCATGCTCTTAGGATTCATAGTCTCGGAACGTGGGATCGAGGCCAACCCGGAGAAGGTCTCGGCCGTGACCAACATGGGCCCGATCCGAGACCTAAAAGGCGTGCAGAGGGTCATGGGATGCCTTGCGGCCCTGAGCCGCTTCATCTCCCGCCTCGGCGAAAAAGGCCTGCCCCTGTACCGCCTTTTGAGAAAGGCCGAGCGCTTTTCTTGGACCGCCGAGGCCGAGGAAGGCCTCGCCAGGCTCAAAGCACTGCTCACCAACCCCCCCGTCCTGGTTCCGCCCACCGAGGGCGAACACCTCTTACTCTACGTCGCTGCGACGACCCAAGTGGTCAGCGCGGCCGTAGTCGTCGAGAGGCAGGAGAAGGGACACGCTCTGCCCATCCAGCGACCTGTCTACTTCGTCAGCGAAGTGCTCTCCGAGACTAAGACACGTTACCCGCACATCCAGAAGTTAGTTTACGCCATAGTCTTGGCTCGACGCAAGCTGCGTCACTACTTCGAGTCCCACCCGGTAACTGTGGTGTCGTCTTTTCCTCTGGGAGAGATAATCCAAAACCGGGAGGCCTCGGGTAGAATAGCCAAATGGGCTGTCGAACTCATGGGGGAGACCTTGTCTTTCGCGCCTCGGAAAGCGATCAAATCACAGGTCCTGGCCGACTTTGTAGCCGAGTGGACCGACACACAGCTGCCACCCGTTCAAATCCAATCAGAATACTGGACCATGTACTTCGACGGGTCTCTGATGAAGACTGGGGCCGGCGCGGGCCTGCTCCTGGTCTCGCCCCTCGGAATACACATGCGCTACATGATCCGGCTTCACTTCGCCGCCTCCAACAATGTCGCCGAATACGAGGCCCTCGTCAACGGCCTGCAAATCGCCATCGAACTTGGAGTACGACGTCTCGACGTACGGGGTGATTCGCAGCTCGTCGTCGATCAGGTGATGAAAGAGTCAAGCTGCCACGACCCCAAAATGAAGGCGTACTGCGCGATGGTACGTCGTCTGGAGAACAAGTTCGACGGTCTCGAACTCAACCACGTTGCACGAAAGTTCAACGAGGCCGCAGACGAACTGGCAAAGATGGCGTCGGCACGGACCCCGGCCCCTCCGAACGTCTTCGCCAGAGACCTCCACAAGCCGTCCGTCGGCTACGCCTCGGCGACGGAAGAGGACCCATCGGCCGAGCCCACCGCAGGGCTCGAGGCCCCCTCTGCCGCCGAGACCCCGCCAGCCGAGCCCGAGGCGATGGCGATTGACGAAGAGCCTCCCAAGACCGACCAAGGAACGGACTGGCGAGTCCCTCTCCTTGATCGCCTCGTCCGAGGAGAGCTTCCTGCTGACAGAACCGAAGCCCGACGGCTTGCGCGACGCGCCAAGACTTACGTCCTCTGCGACGGCGAGTTATATAGGCGCAGCCCATCTGGTATTCTCCAACGATGCATCACCACCGAGGCTGGCCAATTCTTACTTCAGGACTTACACGCGGGAGTCTGCGGGCACCACGCGGCGCCTCGGACGCTCGTAGGTAACGCCTTCCGCCAAGGTTTCTATTGGCCAACAGCGGTGGCCGACGCCACAAAGCTAGTACGCACCTGCGAGGGATGCCAGTACTATGCTCGACAGACGCACCTCCCGGCCCAAGCCCTCCAAACCATCCCCATCACATGGCCATTCGCTGTGTGGGGACTGGACATGGTTGGGCCTCTGCAGAAGGCACCCGGGGGCTATACCCATCTGCTGGTAGCTATCGACAAATTCTCTAAATGGATCGAGGCTCGTCCGATCACTCAGATCAAGTCCGAGCAAGCGGTGCTGTTCTTTACGGATATCATCCACAGGTTCGGGGTTCCTAACACCATCATCACTGACAATGGGACACAATTCACCGGGCGCAAGTTCCTAACGTTTTGCGACGACCACCACATTCGGGTGGCTTGGGCGGCCGTAGGGCACCCAAGGACGAATGGCCAAGTAGAGCGTGCCAACGGCATGATCCTACAAGGCCTTAAGCCAAGAATATTCAACCAGTTGAAAAAGTTTGGCAAGAAATGGCTTGCCGAACTCCCGTCAGTCATCTGGAGCCTAAGAAATACCCCGAGCCGAGCCACGGGATTCACACCGTTCTTCCTGGTCTATGGAGCCGAGGCCATCCTCCCCACTGACTTAGAATACGGCTCCCCGAGGCTACAGGCGTACAACGAGCAAAGCAACCGCACTGCCCGCGAAGACGCCCTCGACCAACTGGAGGAAGCCCGCGACGTCGCGCTACTACACTCAGCCAGGTATCAGCAAGCCCTACGACGCTACCAAGCCCGGCGCGTCCAAAGCCGGGACCTGAAGGTGGGCGATCTAGTGCTGAGACTGAGGCAGAGCAACAAGGGCCGCCACAAGCTGACCCCACCCTGGGAGGGACCGTATATCGTCGCTCAAGTACTGAAGCCCGGGACCTACAAGTTAGCCAACGAGAAGGGCGAAATCTTCACCAACGCTTGGAACATAGAACAGCTACGTCGTTTCTACCCTTAAATTTCCAAACGTTGTTTACATTGTTTCTCGAAATAAATAAAGAAGCGTTCTTTAATTGTTATAATCTTTCGAGGAACCCCCTTATAGACAAATCGGCTGTATAGGACCCAAGGACCGAAAGATCGTCTCAAGGGCGAAAAGGCCGGCCGAGTCGTGAGAACGGCCTATGCCTCTGGGCTACGGCAGCTCCCTCACCACCGTTTCGCCCAAAGGACAGCTTAGGTTCCGAGGAAGTTCTTTGCAGAGAGGTTGTCTATCGATAGGGGCTCGACGTCACTATAACGCAATAAGGGAGACTCGGCTCTGCCTCTGCAAAGTCGAGCCTCCCTCGGGGGCTAAAAAGGGGGAACCCCCCTAAAAAGAGGGAACCCCCCTAAGTCCCGGACACCATTTTCTCAACCGTTTTTCCGAAAATTTCCACGCCAAACTCTCTCGCGCTCCGACGGGACCTTCGCAAGAAACCCAAAGACCAAAAGCCTGTCTGGGGGCCAAAGGGCCGGCCGGGTCGTGAGAACGGCCTACGCCTCTAGGCTACGGCAGCTCCCTCGCCACCCTTCGCCGAAGGACGGCTTAGGTTCCGAGGGATTTCTTCGCGATCGAGACAGAGGGCACGAACTTAGAAATAGAATGGAAAACGGTTAAGAAGCACACATACGCAAATACTTTAAGGGCCTCGACGGCCACAAAAATGTCACGATTCGGCGACTAATTCGATCCGATTACATGGCCCCTTTCGGCCCAGGTCAAAGCTCAAGGATCGGCGGCTGGTGCGGGAGGGACCACCTCTTCTTCGAACAGCTTGGCCAACGCGGTGCCAGGTGCCTCGGCCGCCTCCAACAGCCTCACGACCTCTGCATCGGCCTCCTCGTCATCTTCTGGCAACACGTAGCCGTCGCTGACAGCCTCGAGGTTGATGGCGTAGTGCGAGGAGACGACGGCCAGGGCGCGCTTGACACCCGTGTGCAACGCCCCCCGGAGTCTCTCGCGGACGTGGCCGCTCAACGCGATGAGGCGGCTCCCAAGGGAGCTAGCTGATTGGACCTCCTCGACGTCCAGAGCCTCGCAGGCAGACCGGACAGCGCTGCGCAGCGCCTCGTGCTCCCGGACCTCGACATCCAGCGCTGCTTGCGCCGCAACGGAGGCCTCAGCCGCCTGGGAGGCCTCTTTCTCCAGATCTACGTCGCAGCAAGGGGCCAGGAGTCAAGCGCGAACCAGGACAAAAAGAGCAAATGGAACGAGGAACATGGTTCAGCGGAACTTACCCTCGGCCTTGCCCTTCCAGGCTGAGACCTCGACCCGAGAGGCCTCGGCCGCCTTGGTAGCCTCTGCCAGGGCGACTTTTGTCGCCTGATGCTCGTTCTGCTCCGCACCCAGCTGCCCGGCTGTAGCCTTCGCAGAGGCCGTCGCTTCTTGGGCCCGAAGCCTGAAGGAGTCTCGCTCCTCCTCCAGTTCCTTGATCTTGGCCACCAGAGGGGCGGACTGCTCCTTAGCCATGGCCAACTCCGCCTGAATGTCGGCACAACGAAGGCGGAGGTCCTCCACTTCCGCACTCCGCGCCGACAATAGTCCCTGGGCATCGGCAAGCAAGCCCTTCTGGCGCCGGAGCTGGTCCCAGATATCCCTCTCATTTCGCAGGAACACCGATTTCCCAAGGGATCGGGTCTCGAGCTCCTAAGGAGGCAAAACAAAAAACACACGTCAAAACACTGCGAGCAGGCTCGGGGAGAAAACGACGCGGCACGAGAGGGGAAAGTACTCACCCGAGTGACACCAGGCAAGTCCCTTTCCATGACAGTCATCGCTGTCTGCAACGACCGCACGGCCAATCGGCGATACTCCTCGAGGGTATCCCAACGCCCCCCCTCGGCGACGTCCTCAAGGGCGAACACAGGCTCCCCCTCGGGATCAGCCTGGTCCCGCCAGAAAACACGCGGGAAGTTCCACCCACGGGGCTCGGGCCGTAGCGGGACGAGGGCCGAACTCCCCTCGGCAGGATCTGGGACTTGTTGCTCCGCGGTACTGGCCGCCTCGACGTCCGCCGCCTCCTTCCCTCGGGAGGAATCATCAGACGAAATTGTCTGAACCAGGGGCGGCGCCAAAATTTGCCCCGTCTCCACCTCCATCGCCTCGGTCTCGACGGACCCGAGGGCTCTGGCCTCCGCCATCTCTACCTTGATGGCCTCGGCGTCCACCGCCCTGACGTCGGAGGTCTTGGGGGCTCCGGCCTCGCCCTCAGTGGCCTCGGCAATAGCAGACGCCCCAGCCTCCTTCGCGGCCGCCTCGGCCCCCTGTTCCTGGGCAGCCTCCTCCTCCACTCGCTCCGCGGCCGCCTCGGCCCCCTGTTCCTGGGCAGCCGCCTCCTCCGAAACGGCCTCACCCGACGCCGCGCCACGTCGCGCGTCAGCCTGCGCCTCCGCTGCCTGATGGGCGGAGGAGCTAACGTTCACCTTGAGCGCCTTACGGGGCGCCAAGGGAGGGTCTCCCACCTGAAGCGTCTGGCTGCAAGAAAAGACACTCCCAAGGTCAGCATGCAACCAAGGGGCAAACAAGAAGCGGACTCCGCCAGGAAAGACGCTTACCGCGAACGGGGATGCAACCGCTTCGACACCGTCCGCCTCCTCTGCAACGGCGGCGGTGGTGGCGGCAGCGCGGCCTCGGTGTCCACCAGCGCCAGCTGGTCCCCGTCGGGCCCCGGCACCTCCTCGACCCTTCGCGGAGATAATGGGGTCGCCCCCACCGTCACCCGCTCAACCTCCACCGTCGAACCCATCAGGCCGACGGCACGCTCCTCCGACACCCGCGCCTCGGGTGTGCCGGCCTCGGCGCCGGGACGGGCCACCACTGGCCCCGGGACACCTCCTCCTCCTCCTAGGGGCGTCAGGCTCCTTGCCGGCGCCCCGGGAACCATCTCCCTGATGTCGGGGAGGTGTTCCAGGCAGGCCGTCCCCACCTCGCGCCCACCGCCGTCGCTCGAAGAATCCGACACCGACGACGAGGGAGACGGCTCCAAAGGGAGACCGTCGAGCCTCTGGCGCCGGCGACGGGCGTCCAGCTGTTCGCGCGCGAGGATCTTCTTCGTGCGCTTCGCCTCCTGGGCATCTTTCTTCTTCTTCTCCTCCTCGGCACGCGCCCTGTTCACGGATCGCCGCCGGGCGTCCTCAGGAACGGGCGGCGGGGAGCCTCGCACGTCTCTTATCCCCTGTGAGAACGACGAAGTAAGACAACAGACCAAAAAGGCGAAAAACAAGAAGGACGCGGAAGCCTCGACAACATCCAACTTACCAGCGAAACATACCCCCGCGACGGGCGCATCGGGAACGGCATCAAGTCATCGAGCCTCGGCTTCCCGTCTACCGCCTCCCTCACCCGACGCAGGGTCTCGTCATCGGTAAGGGCGAAGGCGGACATCTTGGTACCGGCGACCGGGTCGCTCGGCGTCATCTCGAACAGCCGCCGCCGCCGGGCCATTAGCGGCAACACCCTCCGGCGGTGAAAGGCCGCCACGACCACGGCCGCCGAAAGGCCGCAGTCACGCAGCTTCCCCAAGGCCCTCAAGAGCGGTTCCAGCCTAGGCTGGTCGACCTTGATGACGCCGTACCCCCATTTCTCCGGTTGACTCTCTACAACCCGCCCGGTATAAGGGGGAAGTCCTCCGCCGTCGTTGCGGAGGTAGAACCAGCCGTCATACCAACGACGGTTGGACGTTGACAGCTGGGCCGGGATGTAGAGGGACTGCCGGTCTTGGCGCACGTGGAGGGTGCAGCCGCCGGCCCTCTGCGCCTTCCGAGCCCCCCTCGTCCCCCCCGGCTTGGAGGTGAACGTCGCTCGGAACAAATGGAGCCACAACTCCCAGTGGGGAGCGATCCCCAGATACCCCTCGCAGACGGCGACGAAGATGGCCGCCTGCGCGATGGAGTTGGGGCTGAAATTGTGCAGCTCCACGCCATAGTAGTGCGGGAGTGCCCGCATGAAGCTATCCGCCGGCGACCCGAAGCCTCGCTCGTGGAAGACGACGAAGCTCACCACATAACCGTCGCGCGGCCTCGGCTCCGACTCGTCCCCCGGAGCAATCCACTCCGGCTCGTCGGGGTCGGTGATCGGGCGAAGAAGACCGGCCTCCACGAGCGACTGCAGCTTCTCCTCGGTGACGTCGGACCGCTCCCAGGGATCCGCCGGGAGGATGACGGGACCACCAGCCATTGCGCGGCGGAGGACGCTGCTACGGCGGTAATCTCTCTCCCTTTCTCTTTCGATCTCTCGCCCTCGCACTTCTCTTCCCCGGCGCTCTGTGCTCTCAGCAACGGCACGGACGCGGAAAAGGTAAGGAGGGAGAGGGCGAGGCTGTTTGCGTATTTATGCAGGGACGAATCGAAACCACCGGGCGACGAAATCGGGGAAGTTTCCCCCAGGAAATCCGGCGCGGTTATCCAGATCCGGTCTTACCGCCCACTCTCTCCACATTAATTGCGCGTGCAGTTACGTCCCGTCGACTGACGCCACGTCGCGCCCAACCGCAGCAGCAGCAGGCGCCGTTTCACCTCCCCGAAAAAACTGCCTCAAAAGGCGCGCCTGCCGTTGCTAACCGCAGGGAGAGAGGTAACCCCCACCCGATTCCTTTCAGACAAAGGAACCAGGCACCGAGCCCGTTACGGTCCAGGGGTTCGAAGGCTGGGCCCTCAGGGGTTTCGACAGCCGCCCCAGGACAACAGAGTCAGGGGCGACTACGGGCGAGCCTATGCGAGGCCGAGGCCCAAGCAAGCGAAACGCTTGGGATGCCCTGTGTCGTGTCCGAGACCGGCAGGGAAGTCTCCGAATGGGATCCCACCGTAGGGAGGCACCGAGCCGCCGAGGCCCAGCGAACGGCCTCGGCACCCACTAGAGAAACCCTCCGGTACTCTTGGAGCGCGTCTCCGGACCGCTAGCCGACCCCCAGCGAACGGGGTACGGGCCTCCACTCGGACTTACCCGATAACAGCTCACCGGAAATGCCGTCGCTCGCGCCCACCGAGGGTAGCGTGGCATCTTCCACCCCTCCTTCCGAGCGAAAAGGAAGCGCGAGGGTCGAACAAAAAGTCAGGAGAATCCCTGACGGCCCTCTTGCTCCGTGCAGAGGCTAAGGGACTCTTCCTGCGACACATTGCCGAATCCCAGCGACTTGGGCTCGCACACGAGGGGGCTCGGCAATACAAACCCTCCTTCCGAGCGAAAAGGAAGCGCGAGGGTCGAACAAAAAGTCAGGAGAATCCCTGACGGCCCTCTTGCTCCGTGCAGAGGCTAAGGGACTCTTCCTGCGACACATTGCCGAATCCCAGCGACTTGGGCTCGCACACGAGGGGGCTCGGCAATACAAACCCTCCTTCCAAGCGAAAAGGAAGCGCGAGGGTCGTTCAAAAAGCCGGAAGAACTCCTGACGGCCCTCTCGCTCCGTGCGGAGGCTAGGGAGCTCCTTCTGCAAAAAGACGCCGAGACCCCGCGACCTAGGCTCGCACCCGAGGGGGGCTCGGCTGTCAGACCCTCACACGCGAGGGGCGAACCAAAAGCCAGGGGACCTCTGACCGCTCCCTCGCTCCGCGCGAGAAACTCGGGGGCCCTCCTGCAACTTTGCCGAGACCCAGCAGCTCAGGCTCGCACACGAGTGGGCTCGGCAAACAGCCCCCCCCCGTCCGAGCGAAAAGGACGGGCGGGGGACGGGCCAAAAAGACGGGAGGACCCCTGACCGCCCTCTCGCTCCGTGCGGAGGCTCGGGGGCCCTTCCTGCACCCGAGATAAAGACAAGCGACCCAAGCCCATTACGGTCCAGGGGTTCGAAGGCTGGGCCCCCAGGGGTTTCGACAGCCGCCCCAGGGCAAAAGAGTCAGGGACGACTAACGGGCAAGCCTGTATGAGCATGCCCTATGTCGTGTCCGAGACCGGCAGGGAAGTCTCCGAATGGGATCCCACCGTAGGGAGGCACCGAGCCACCGAGGCCCAGCGAACGGCCTCGGCACCCACTAGAGAAACCCTCCGGTACTCTTGGAGCGCGTCTCCGGACCGCTAGCCGACCCCCAGCGAACGGGGTACGGGCCTCCACTCGGACTTACCCGATAACAGCTCACCGGAAATGCCGTCGCTCGCGCCCACCGAGGGTAGCGTAGCATCTTCCACCCCTCCTTCCGAAGCGAAAAGGAAGCACGAGGGTCGAACAAAAAGTCAGGAGAATCCCTGACGGCCCTCTCGCTCCGCGCAGAGGCTAAGGGACTCTTCCTGCAACACTTTGCCGAGGCCCAGCGGCTCAGACTCGCACACGAGGGGTCTCGGCAAAACAAACCCTCCTTCCGAGCGAAAAGGAAGCACGAGGGTCGAATAAAAAGTCGGGTGAATCCCTGACGGCCCTCTCGCTCCGCGCAGAGGCTAAGGGACTCTTCCTGCAACACTTTGCCGAGGCCCAGCGGCTCAGACTCGCACACGAGGGGTCTCGGCAAAACAAACCCTCCTTCCGAGCGAAAAGGAAGCGCGAGGGTCGAATAAAAAATCAGGAGAATCCCTGACGGCCCTCTCGCTCCGCGCAGAGGCTAAGGGACTGTTCCTGCAACACTTTGCCGAGGCCCAGCGGCTCAGACTCGCACACGAGGGGTCTCGGCAAAACAAACCCTCCGTCCGAGCGAAAAGGAAGCGCGAGGGTCGAATAAAAAATCAGGAGAATCCCTGACGGCCCTCTTGCTCCGCGCAGAGGCTAAGGGACTCTTCCTGCGACACTTTGCCGAGACCCAGCGGCTCAGACTCGCACACGAGGGGTCTCGGCAAAACAAACCCTCCTTCCGAGCGAAAAGGAAGCACGAGGGTCGAATAAAAAGTCGGGTGAACCCCTGACGGCCCTCTCGCTCCAGGCGGAGGCTAAGGGGCTCTTCCCGCAGCATCGTCGAGGCCCTGCGATCCGAACTCGCACCCACGGGCCCGGCAAACACAATGTAACTCCCCACTCGAAAGAGAGAAAAGCCCCTGGAGAAGTGAAATCACTCCTCCGGGGCCTCGGGGGCTACACCCGGCGGGTGCGCTCGCGCGCACCCACCGAAACCTCGAAGACGAAACACCATCCCGACAGGAACTATCAAGAGCCAATTCTCGTCAGAACCTCAGGGGGAGTGCCTCCACTCCCCCCAAGGCTCGGGGGCTACTGTCGGATACCGTGAGAAGGGGTACCCCAAGCAAGACCCAAAAAAGCAACTGCTTACACTTCGCAAAGATCGAAACCAGCTAAACGCTGCTGGCCTCGGCCGATTCTCCGACTCGCCCGAGGCTCCAGGGGCCTCGGCCGATTCTCCGACTCGCCCGAGGCCCATCGCCGCAGGCCTCGGCCGATTCTCCGATTCGCCCGAGGCCTCCTCGCTACGGGCCTCGGCCGATTCCCCGTCAAAGGCCTCGGCCAGGCCACCGACCCTCTGTCTCGCGCAAGGCGGGCTCGGCAGCTCTCCGCCACCTCTTCCTTCTCCCATCCCTCTGGCAAAACGTCGTGTCACGACGTCTCAGCCAACTGCTGCCCCTGACAACAGCCGCACGCCCGGCACAGTACAGCAGAATGGCCGATGGGACAGGAGGCAGGACTGGGCAGGGGTTGCCCGCCACTGTACTAACCACCGTGACGCCCGTGCCTCACTATGCTGCCAACTCCTGCACCGAGGACAATGCCGCGTGGGGAGCCACATCTGGGCTACTGTAGCCTCGGAATCAGTACCCGAGGCCAATAACTCCCCCCAAGGACCTCGACAGTTCGCTTCACGGGCTCGGCAGCCTGAGGGTCCATGACCACCGAGCCCCACGCGATGGCTCGGCCTCGGCATAGCCGCTGCCCCCTACGACGTCATTACACGGCAACCCGCACGTCGCCCGCCATGTCCTGCATCAAGCCGTACTGAAGCCCCACGACGCACGAGACCGAGTACGACCAGCATGTCACTTCCGCACGTCCCATCGAGGCGCTCAACCACTCCGATAAATCACACGACGGCGCAGCGCAGCGACGTGCACGTCAGCACCCTGCCATCCACGACGGGACTGTGCGAGGATTACCGGCTACTGTGCTGCCTAAACTCCTGCACCAAGGACGGACACGACGTGGGGAGTCAGAACCGGGCTCCTGTGACCTCGGGGCCAGCGAACCGACCGCTCCGCCCCGCTCGAGACCTCCGATGAGCCTCGGATTCCGCCTCGCCCGAGACTCCCGGTAGGGCCTCGGGCGAACTGGCCATGCTCCGCCTCGCCCGAGGCTGGGCTCGTCCCGCAATCTCGTCACCTCCGCCTCGACAGTCACTCTGGCAGGCTATCGCATCCAATTAATGCACCCAGCTGCCCTCACTACGAAAGCCACGATCGGCAGTATGCCACGACAGGACAACGGTCAGATCGCCTTTTTACCATCCCTTACTGACGATACAGGGCACCGTATCCTGTAGACGCATGTTCGGCACTGTTCCGCCCAAATCAACTATCGGCAATGGCCGCCCAGACCTCACATTGCCACCCGATAAAGGCCTCGGCACAGCAGGCCTCAGCACAGTGGGTCTCGGCCTCAGCGCGATAGGTCTCGACACAGCCTACTACAGCAGCCCCCAGGCCTCGGCATTTCACCAAGTCAACAAAAGTACAAGAGCGCAGCGTGTCGTCAGCCCTGAAGACCATACCGACTAGACATCGACCGGAACTCCCACGACGCCATACTGCTTCAGGGAGCGGAATACGTCAGCAAACAGTAGCCTTCTCATGTATCTCTCGCTCCCTCCTTGTAACTATAAAAGGAGGTAGCCAGGGCCATTTCTAGGGGCAGCAGGAGGAAAAACACACCGATAGAATCACGCACTTCCACGCTGCTTGGAAGCAACGTCCCAAGCAGTTCGCACCACCCTCGCCGAGACCTGGGGCTAGCTCCCTCTCTCACTCAGCTTGTAACCCCCTACCACGAGCACTCCGGTGCAAGGAATACAAGATCGATCTCTCAGACTGGACGTAGGGTCTCGACTGCCCGAACCAGTATAAACCTTGTGTCTCTTTGCATCACCATCCGGGATTAGGAACACGCAGTACAAATTCACTCGTTGGTTGAGGGACCCCCGGTTCCAAAGCACCGACAATAAGATATGACTTCGGCACTACTACTCGGGAGGAGGAAGATATTAGTTTGGAAGGTCAAGTAGTGCCTAGGAAGGATACCTTTCGATATTTAGGATCAATGCTACAGAGAGACGGGGATATTGATGAAGATGTTAGCCATAGAATCAAAGCAGGGTGGATGAAGTGGCACAAAGCATCTGATGTCCTATGTGACAAAAGGGTACCACAGAAGCTAAAAGGCAAGTTTTATAGGACGGCGATTAGACCTGCTATGTTGTATGGTGCAGAATGTTGGCCAACGAAAAGACGACATGTTCAACAGATAAGTGTCGCGGAAATGCGTATGTTGCGTTGGATTTGCGGTCATACAAGAAGGGATCGAGTTCGGAACAATGATATATGTTATAGATTAGGGGTAGCACCAATTGAAGAAAAGCTTGTCCAACACCGGTTGAGATGGTTAGCGGAACGCTCCCCTATCGATGCATTTTGACATCCCACAGCTTCGGCAGATCGCTTAGCCCACCGGTGCGTAGTGGAATCCTAAGCTAGGATAGTAACGTGAAGAGAGGCAGAGGAAGACCGGAGTTGACTTGGGTAGAGGCAATAAAAGGAGACTTCAAAAGATGGAATATACCCAAAGACTTAGCCTTAGATAGGAGTGCTTGGAAAACAGCTATTCACGTGCCTGAATCTTGATTGCTTCTGCTGGGTTTCAACTCTAGCCTACCCCAACTTGTTTGGGACTTAAAGGCCTTGTTGTTGTTGTAATGTTTTGTAACATGTGAAATTAGCTTCAGAGATAGCTAATAATCTTATTCAATTGAAAGGATGTTAGATAGCACAAAGCTATGTATCTAAAAAAGTCAAAACATCTTACAGTTCGGAACGGAGAGAGTAGCTTACAATGTGGATGGACTGATGTGTGTAGAACCATGCTACTGATAGGTATCTTTTGAATCACAGTAGTGCATATTAGATTTTTTATGGTCATAGAAGTTTTTCTGGCATCTCATCTATGAATGTGAGAGAAGCCATTTGTAATGCGGGGTTCTGTGGCTACTGGTATGATCAAGGTCTGTGTCTGTCATAGTGTTATGACCGGCGTCACATATACCAGGCGGAGGCCCATTAGTGGTACAAAGTTGCATTTCATCTAAAGGCTGCCTAGGTCATTTTCTCAGACATCTTAGTAGGCAATCATATTTACAGTTACCAATGATGGTTCAGCAGTTCAGCGGTTGCATCTTAAAGTTTGCTCTGGGTATGTCTGCTTAATGTGATTGATGTTGTTTCTTCTATTTTTAGTTATGCATATAATTGTCCATAAGCTATGTTGGAAGGGAAATGCATTCTATCTGCTTGGGAAGGTTTATTTGGTTGCATCCCAACAACTAACCTTGGTAAGTTAGCTTGCTATCGATTGGTATTAGTTGGTCAAGAAATATGAAAATCAGAGGAAAATCAAATATAGTGGATTCATTGTTTACATTCAGTGGTTCTTCTAGATTAATAAAGATGTTTTTTATTAACTCTATATGAGTTGCTCAGATATGAAGTTTGTTGGTTTATTGGTTATAGAAGCCTGAACCTTGATTGCTTCTGCTGGGTTTCAACTCTAGCCTACCCCAACTTGTTTGGGACTTAAAGGCTTTGTTGTTGTTGTTGTTGAAGTGTGAGTCTGTCTTCCACTAGATGACATTTTATTGGTTTTATTTTGCCCATGTTATTGTGCCTGCCATTTCTTCTGTTCATTTTGGTGCTAAGCTGCATTTAATCTTGTTTTTTTTTTCAGATTGTAGAATTCATCTCTGTGCTGCTTACAATTGGAAGTGAAACTGCTGAAAAAGCGCTAATAAGGCAGTCAGCAATAAAGCGCTCGATTGATTTGTTCTTCGAGTAAGTGTGGATATTATTTTTTGGAACTCTTTTGTTTCTCCTGTCAAAAGCCCCCTTTTTATATTTTTTGTAACACAGGTATCCATATAACAACTTTTTGCACCATCATGTTGAGAATATAATTGTTTCTTGCCTGGAGGGTCAAAGACCTGAAGTTGTTGAGCATGTTCTTCATGAATGTGATATTGTTGGTAAAATTCTTGTTTCAGAAAGGCTCTCATCTTTGTCGACTGAGTCTAATGGGGTAAGTTATCAATACACTGTAACCTTTCTTTAATTTATCCTAGCAACCTAATTCCTTTTTCATCTTCTTGTGTGTCTTCTATGCTCAGCCTACTGTTCCCTCTGAAGGGAAAACCCCTCCAAGAATTGGAAATGTTGGTCACATGACAAGAATAGCCAATAAGCTTATTCAGTTGGGCAACAGTAACAACACAATCCAGGCTCACTTACAGGTTAACTTTCCTTTGACAGATCTTTTGGCTTAGGATATCTGTGGTTTTCTGCTTAGTGTTCGATTATTTCTTTTGTTTTAATAGGAAAATAATGAGTGGATTGAATGGCAAACAAATGTGTTGGTCAAACACAATGAAGTGGAGAATGTTTATCATTGGGCTTGCGGGTATGTTCTGTTTTCTTCTTGTATCTTATATCTGCTATCGGTTGCTTTCGCTTGTCTAAACATTGCTGACATTGCTTTGCTGCAACAGGCGCCCGACATCATTACATGACCGTGGTAGGGACAGTGATGATGATGATTTCCGGGACAGGGATTACGACGTGGCAGCTCTTGCTAATAACTTAAGTCAGGCATTTCGTTATGGGATATACAGCAATGATGACATTGAAGAGGTGATAGCTTTTAGAGTAAATAGCTTGATGCTACTGACATACTTATTTCCCAGCGTCTATTTTTTAATGTATGTCATTGTCCTGAGGGGAATAGATTGGTTCCCCTGTATCTCATATAAGCAAGGCCAATCAGCTGTATGATGATGCTAACCATTTCATGTTTGCTTTTGTAATTCTCTCTTAAATGTATACATTCTAGAGTACTGCTACATATTAGTGATACATGTTGGTTTTGTCAATGCAGGCACAAGGATCACTTGAACGAGATGATGAGGTAATACTTGAGGGCGAACTATGTCTTGTTTATTGCTATCCTGCTCATTTTAGTTGTAACATGCAATGTGATAGCTGCAGTTTCCTGAATATGAAAGATTTTGATGCAATCAGCTTTTTATGTAGAAAGGAGAGACATAATTAACCTGTTCTATTGTTTTTGCTATCGTAGAAAAAGGTTGAACTTCTCCCATATCTTAGTGGACTGTTTTTCTCCATTCTCTTTCAGGATGTGTATTTTGATGATGAATCAGCTGAGGTGGTAATATCTTCTTTGCGTCTGGGAGATGACCAGGACGGGTAATTTGCTATCTTGAAATGTTCTGTCACCCTTAGTTTTTATGTGATGGCTGATAGATTATGCATCTATGTGTTTATAAGCAGCTCCCTCTTTACAAATTCAAACTGGTTCACATTTGATGGAGAGAGAGGCATTGACGACCATTCATCTGCCTCTGTTCCTTCATCATCCCCCAATTCTGAGGAGACTTCACTAGAGACCGAGGAAGCTGATGATGGTAAAGTCATTGGCACCGAGGATGAAATGGAAACAGTATATCTTGGAAATGGTAGTGCCGAGGAGGTAAAAGATGTAGCAGAATGTACTGAACAGCCAAATTGTTGTACTGAGGATGAGCGATTGAAAAATACAGAAGGGATGGATCGGCATCCAGATGCTTCAAATAACGATACCGACATATGTACAAACGAGGCTACCTCTGCTGCAGCAGAATCTTCAGGCCCATCAGTTGAGATCGTGGCAGAGAAAACAGTAGATGAACCATTAGAGGCAGAAAGAACAGTGGATGAACCGGCTGAATCATCTTTGGACAGTTCTGTCTCTGTAGCTTTGCCAGCTCCTGTTAATGGCAGTGAGCCTGCCAATTTGGAAGCTTCTTCTGAACAAGTTGCCCATGACACTGGTGTGCAGCAACCAGTCAAGGAAGCTCCTGCAGAGGATGTTGATGCAAAGAAAACTGTAATATGAGATGTGATGTTATTTCTAGTCTAGCTATTGTTGTAATTTTTTCGGACTCTACATGTGTCAGTTCGACTTGAACACGTTAATTTTTTTTTTATAAAAATTCGTTACTGTATTTGAAGACTGATCTTGATGGACGGCTCCTCGTCTCCACCCCCACGTCCTCTTATATCTCTCTCTCTCTCGGCATTTATTCTAGTTAATCGTGAGTGCGTGGCCGAATTTGCTAAAATTTTAAATTTGAAAACACTTTTTTGTCGCAGACTTTTGGCACCATTTTTTTTTGTTAGAAGGGGTTGTAAAAGCATAAATTTCCTACATTTTTGCTGATTTCTTTCCCGTTAGGTTTTCCTTTTTTGTGTGTGTTTTTTCTTACCACGCATTCTTATTGCCTATTTTTTCTCATATGGTAAACGTTTTTGTTTTCTTTTTCTTACCGTCCGTTCTTATTTCCTATTTTTTTCTTATTATATATAAACGCCAAAACGGAAAACAAATTGAACACCGCTAAGTTGTTAATTAGTTCTGATTTGAAACAAAACTTAATTATATTAGGACCTCGATTAGTTGATGATCCCACTAATCAAAATATGAACTGAGATCTTAAACAGATTTTGTCTAATAAATATATCTCCAAGCTATATGTGTGTACCAACCCAATGAGGGGTGTGTGGAATATCAAGAAAGATCTCCGTTATAATCGTCACTGGACTTATCAGTTGACACGTTGATAACTAATTTCTTATCACTCCTTGACATGTTGATAACTAATTTCTTACCAACTTTATTTGGATATTAAAATTATAGACTTATATTATATAGGTCCTTAAAGGAAGTCATGAAACTTATACCAGCATATGGATAATATGAAATTCAATTTTTATGTATATTTATGAGTACATATTTGTGTTTTTTGCATGAAAGGAAAAAATATATCAAGGTTGTATTTTAATTTGATATGGACTTAATACTATATTATCATATTACTATCAACTAATTTATATTGGCTCCGTTCACTCGGAGGAATTTGGAGGGATCTGTAACAGGAAATCACCCGTGAACAGTAACTTTCATCTATGAACAGTGCAGTTTTTGCACCAGCCAAACGGCCCCATTGTGGATGCTATGATCATCAGAAAATAAATTATAGATTTTAAATTTTATAGAAAGGGAAAAACATATATTTTTTTTGATAATGCATACCGCGGGCTTTATTAATTGAAGACAGTTACATCGCTTAGTACAAACTCAAGAATATAGCTAGGGGACTCATGTCCCAAATACAATTTGTCTTTAGTTTGCATAGCTCGCCTCGCCAACTCATGCGCTACATGATTTGCATCTCTGCTATAGTGCTCAATAGAAATCTCCTGAAAACCACTCTAAACAGTGTTACATTCGTCGTAGATGGTTGCCGTCGAGTTTGCTGAGAAACCACCTTCCAATATGTTGTGCCAGCGAAAGACCTTCCTTCAGTGCATATGGTTCAGCCATAGGCGCATTTATCACATGAGAAATAAAGCTATGCGCAGCAGCGATCAACCCAGTTTACAACTCCCATGCTTCCACACCCCACGTCATCGTCAAACGAGGCATCGACATTTACCATGATCATTCCTTCTGGAGGCTTTTCCCACCCCTTGAACACTTTTGCTCCCTTCTTCATAGCCAATTTATAACTTCTAGTTACAGCAGCAATGGATAGAGCCGACATGGACATGTTGCCGGCGCTCCCACCAGATGTACCAGCCCCCGGTCAATATGAGTTCTGCAAGACCAACGTCCATCGATCAGATTTGTTCGCCCTTTCGGATTACCTCCTCCAGGACTACCGACCCAGACCGGTCCACAACTAGGAACCGAGCGATCGACTCCTAGATGCCCAGCACCCTCCACACTTCCTTGGGTCGATCGCACACAAAGAGAATATGCTTGATGTCCTCCGCGCCATTCAGACACATAGGCAAGCTTCCTATGTTTCCTATATGTCGGTTTGCAAGAATTGCTCGGCCTGGAATCAAACCACGGAGAGCTTGCCATCCGAAGATCTTATTTTCCCCGGAACCTGCAGTTTCCACAAATTCTTCCACACTTGACTTCTTCCTGCACCGCTAGCTTGCATAACTTATTGTCTCCACCCATATGTATCCTCCCATTGACAGTGATATGCTGATCGGACTGAGAACAGTCCGTCCCTATTAAAGTGCCAGGCCACAAAATCCTCCCTTCCACTAGTGATAGGAATTTGTAAGATCCTAGCTGCATCAACTGCCCAAAAAATCAACTTCACCAAATCCACATCCCATGTTGCATTAACTGGATTTATAAGCTCATCAACAGTTCTAATAATATTATTACCTCTCGGCCAGTGATCATCCCAAATATTTATTTGAGTGTCATCTCCTACTCTCCAGATATAACCTTTCTTGAAACATTCAAGCCCACCATCACGCTCTGCCATGTATAAGAACTTCCACTTTTTCTTGCCCTGAGTACTCTCACACAAGTCTGGTTCACTGAGCAGTCTCCTGCTTTGCCAACATCGCTAGATTGAATGAATGCAAATCCTTGAATCCCATACCTCCTTTGCATTTTGGCATGCATAATTTCCACCACTCCTGCCAATGAATCCTTCTATGTTCACTGTCATCACCCCACCAATATTGAGAGATGGCCGTCGTTATTCCTTTGCAAATTTTCTTTGGAATTTTGAAGACCATCATCGCATATACTGGTACGGCTTGAGCAATGGACTTAATCAGGATCTCCTTCCCTCCCATGCTTAACAATTTCTCCTTCCACCCATTAATTCTGGATATGACTATGTCAATCAAATGCCGAAAGCAGTCACTCTGGTCTGCCCCTACTAACGCTGGCAAACCCAAATATTTATCATTCAACGTTTCTATCATGATATTCAGAGCTTCACATACCTCTAGCTTAACATTCACATCTGTTTTGCTTGAGAAAAAAATGCTAGATTTAGCCTCACTGACCTTTTGTCCCGAGCTAACACAATAACGTGTTAATATATCTGCCAGACAATCTGCATTCTTCTTGTCTGCTTGCATGAGAATGAGCGAATCATCGACAAACAAGAGATGCGACACCATAGGAGCATCCTTACATACCCTCACTCCCTCCCTCCAAATCTCCTCTCTCCTCGGCTCCTCTTATCATACAAGATAGGCCCTCAGCAACAATTAAAAAGAGGTACGGAGACAATGGATCTCCCTGTCTTAGTCCCTTGTAGGTGTAAACATATCAGTCTCTATAGAGTTGAATCTGACATTATAACAGACTGAAGTCACACAGGCCATAATTAGCTTTATCCATCTTTGATCAAAGCCTAACTTAACCATAATCTTTTCCAAGAACACCCACTCCACCCTGTCATAGGCTTTATTCATATCTAGCTTGACCACACAAAGGCCCTTCTTCCCATTCTTCTTTTTTAATGTATGGATACATTCATAAGCAAGCAAAATGTTATCCGTAATTAATCTACCAGGAACAAAAGCACTTTGGTGATCACTAATTATCTCCGGAAGAATAACTTTCATTCTATTAGACAACATCTTCGAAATCACCTTATAGACCACATTGCATAAAGAAATAGGGTGAAATTGAGCTACCTTGTCAGGGTTTTCAACCTTTGGGATCATGACAATAGTAGTATCATTCCACCCGCTTGGAATAGTGGCACTATTCACCGCCCCCAGAACTCCTGCACTAGATCCGCCAGGCGAAGACCGCCGCTGAGCGGGGACTTGACGCGGCGAAGGTCCGCTAGGTGGAGACTGAGGTGGCGCTCTAGAAGCCCCTGGCAGAGACCGAGGCGGCGCTCCAGAGTTCCCTAGAGGCCCTGGAGTCAGAGCGGAAGGCCCGGTCGGAGGTCGACCGGAAAGTGCTCGCGCTCTGGGGGCAAGTGCTGGAAACGGAGGAGTCGAACGCTCAGCTGCACGAGCAGGTAACTCAGTAGGAGGAGGGACTCTCCATCCTCGAGAACACCCGCCTCGGTATGTACCTGTTCTACCTTTGATGTCATGGTTGTTTTCCTTTAGCTTGCTTCTGAGCTTGTCATCCTTCTTTCAGAACTAGGCGAAAGGGTTGGGTCGCTGGAGCAGGACCTGGAGACGGCAAAGGAGACGATTGGTCAGAATGTGGAGGCGCTGGCCAAGTCCCTTGAAGAGCGATGTACTCTCAAGAGGGAGCTCGACCAGATCCGCAACGTCACCCCAGTCATCATCTCAGAGGTGTTCGGGTCAGCACTGAGCACTAGCACGCCCGCCATCCGACTGGCGGAGGTCCCGGATAAAGTCCGGGTGCTTATCTCCGACAGGATGTTCTACGGGACGTCGGGGGTGCTGACTTCGGTGGCGACGCACCACCCAGACTTGGACTTTGCCACCATCTACAGCGGGTACGCCGACGGCCGGAGCCCGGACGCCATCCATGCGCTTGGGGAGAGCTTGCTGCCACACGCACAGTTGGTGGCAGAGCAAGTATCTACGTAATGGGTGATGGAGGCTCGCCGTGCAAGGGCGGCTGAAGGCACACGCTAGGAGGACGTCACCTAGCCTACGGATGGAGTGGAGCCTAGGTCGGAAGTGAATGTCGTCCCACCTCCGACCGAGCCGAACATCGCCCCGTCGGAGGGCGAGCAGCCTTTGTCTTCGTCGGTCGCGCCGTCAGCCGATGCTGCCGGACGACCACAGTAGGAATTAGAGTAGAAGTACTTAGCATATGTAAAGGATAAGTTCGTGGGGAAGCCCCCATGTGAACAGTTGTATTGATGAATACATCAATTTTTGTTTTGTGATGAATCACTTCGTTCGGGCAAGCTTGTCCCATCCGTTCCTTACTTTTACCCTAGCATAGCTTTGTTTCTTATTCTTTCTTTTTTGCACCTACCCATTTGAACCATAGGATGCAACCTTAAGAACCCGAGTGTGGCCCGCGAGGCTCAGCTGCTCGTAACCGTAGGTCATGGCGGGGTATGATCGGTCGGGGTGTTTAAAGCAAATTACGTAAGGTAATTAAAGGAACGGACAACCCTTTCGTCCGGGTAAAAATGTATTTACCATATGATAGTAAAAAAAGAGGTGGTATCACACCCCCATGGATCCCTCGAGCGACCCAGGCTAAAAGTGTTCAGGCCGGGGTGCTTTGTAGGAGCAAACGTTTGAATGAAAGAAAGAGGTAAGACCGAATTTTTAGGGGAAGAAATGACGTAACTGTTCGATATTCCAAGTGTTGTTGAGAACGTCGCCGTTGTCATCCTTCAGTCCGTAGGTGCCCGGTCGGATCACTTCGGTCACCGTATAGGGCCCTTCCCATGGCGGAGAGAGTTTGTGTTTTTCCTTGGTCGATTGGGTCCTTTGAAGCACGAGGTCTCCGACCTCGAGGATTCTCTCGCTGATTTTTCTTTTGTGGTACCTGCGGAGAGTTTGCTGGTAGTGAACGGAGTGGATGACAGTCTTCTCTTGGGCCTCCTTGAGCAGGTCAACTGCGTCTTGTTGAGCCTCCATGGCTCGGTCGTGGTCGAAGGCCTTCACTCTTGGGGCGCCGTGGTCGAGGTCGGAGGGCCGCACTACTTCAGCTTCGTAGGCCAGGAAGAAGGGTGTGAACCCTGTGGATTGGTTCAGGGTCATTCTTAGGCTCTAGAGGATCGCTGGGACCTCTGCAACCCATCGCACCGCGTACTTGTTGAGTCGGTCAAAGATGCGTGGCTTAAGTCCTTGGAGGACCATGCCATTGACAGCTTCGACCTGACCGTCAGTACGTGTAACACCTCTGGTGTTTTGACCTAGCACTAAAACTTGACATGTCATCATATGCATTGCAAAGCATTCATAAAGTAGAAAATTTTGAATGCATTCACTAAATAAGCTTTATTTCATAAGTTGTTATTTTATGTGTGATATGATTTAAACTCTAAATAAAGATCATGACCACAAGGGTCAAATTTCATGTGATCATGTGAGGCCATGTGTCATTTGACTCAAATAACCCTAATGTGCCATGTTGCTGGTCAAAAATCAAAGTTAAAGTAAAAAGGTAAACAAATCAAATTTGAATTCAAATTCAAATCATAAAGGTCCTTTTTGCCCCTTTTGTCTAATTCAAAATCCATTTGGAATTTGGGGTTGTGACAAAAAGCAAAGTTGAAGCTTATTTTATAAGGATCAACTTTGGTATTCAAAGTTTTTCAAGTTTACATATAAAATTTGGAGTAATTTTGAAATGATTCAAATGCTCAAATGCACCCAAATTCAAATTTCAAAATGGAGGTAGAATTTGAAAATGTTCCTTGAAGCAAAGTTGTAGAGTTTGAAAAGTTGAGCAACTTTCATTTTTGGAGATTTTCAACTTCTTTAGAAAATTTGTGAGTAATTTGCAAAATTAATGCTATGGCAATTCTGTAAATACTTCAAAGATCAAAACCAGCCGAGCGCCACCTCCCTGCTTGTCGTCGGCGCCACGCAGCTACCGCCGCCGATCGATTTTCGCCACTTTCTCGCACGGTGACACGCAGCAAGCTCCGTGGCGAGCTCGTGCGTGAGCTGTCGACGCCAGGCGTGTTCTTCCCGACTATAAATAGGAACACCGCCGCCGTCGCTCTACGTTTTCCCCTCTGCTCTGCTCTGCCACCGTACAGCTCTGCTGCTCACCGTAGCCACCGTGAAACCACGTCCGTCGTGCCCAGCTACACCAACGCGATCGCCTCGACCTTGCGCTCCTCTTCGGCTTGCTCGCGTCGCTTGTGTTGGCCGGAATCGCCCGGCGCAACGCATTCTTCCCCGAGACCGGCCAGAGCTCCACCACCATCGACCTTGCCGTGGCCAGGATGTTCCAGCCCGTCTCCGTCTTCACCAAGCACACCGGTGTGATCGTGGTGAGCTCCTGAGCGTGATGCTCGCTCCACTTTAGCCTCTACCGCACTGTGGTTGGGATTATGCCATGCGTCGTTGTGCCTGTGCCGCCATGGCCGGCGTGGAGCTCCCTCCGGTGCTCCTGCTGTCGTTTTGAGGGCTGGGATAGATTCGCGGGACGTTGTAGATCATGTAGGTGCGGTCTGCCTCGTCGGAGCATCGCCGTTGGCGTGTTTTGGCCGACCAGTGATGGCAGCACCACCGTGCTCTGTGTCTGTGTCACTGACGAGCGGGGCCTGGCTGTCAGTGAGAGAGAGAGAGAGTGAGAATAGTGAGATTTGGTTATTTCTGAATTTTGAATAGTGCTAAAACTTTGGGAATTTGTAGGAAAATAATCATAGCTCCAAAACTTCTAAAAATTTGTGTGTAGCTTCTGTACATGTTCTAGTATGGTTTAAAAATATGAAACTTGAAATTTGAATAAATTTTTAATGTTCAAAAATTCAGTCCATTAATTGATAAATGCAATTTCCATGATTTTTGTAGGCCACTGTATAATTCCAAAAATTATGAAATTTGTTTTGATACACTAATTTGTCATGAGGAAGCTTATATAAAATTTTGAGGTCATTTGTAACAAGTTCATTTTTGGGCTTATTTCCAAATTAATTCAAAAATAAATAAAAGCAAACCCTAAGTGTTTGATGAGTGTTTGATCTTGTTTTGATCATGTTTTGTGACTAGTAGGGTTTCAAGATCAGTTTGGTCAAGTCACATGTGTGGTCCTTGATGGTAGAATTGTAAGTTGGTTATGTTGGCTTGCATCTGTACCATAAAGGAAAGTTGTATTCGAGGTGTTGTTATATTTCATGTACCATGACAGCATCATGTTTACATTATCATCATGTTAAAGCATATGTTATCATTTTGTGTAGAATCCGAGAGCGAAACAATTCTAGTTGAGCAAGTTCTGGAAGAATCCCCGGTTGTCACGGGATTCGATAATTGCGGTACTGATCCAGAACCTGAGATCATCAACGAAGGCAAGCCCCGGTTTACGCATTAAACCCTTACCTTATTTACTTTAAAAAGTTTATCACCTATATTACCTATTGCATTAAGTTGATTTATTCAAATGTTACCTGCTTGATGCATTGCCTACCTTGTTAATTGTTTACCATCCTTGAAGATGATTTCATTTACAAAGGCGTAGAATGCTTAGTATGCTTTACGGTAGGCTTTCAAAAGTAAAAGTTTCGATACAATCAAAGATGGCATCCTGGCCAAAGAAAGAAAGAAGGTAAAATGAACTAGAGACTAGTCGGGTGACTTATATTGAATTTTGGGTAATGTTGCCGACTATGTCGCTTAAAGGCCACTCATTGTGGATCTTCTGAACGAGACACTTTTGTAGTACTGGTCACATACTCTGGTAAGCCTACTTCAGCTAATCTGATACTAAGACGAATGCCCACGCACTGGGAGTGGAGAGATGGCGAGAGTAGCGTGTACCCTTGTGGCTGGAATGTGGCCAGATTTGAGGTGTGTTGTGCTCTCGGGTGGCGTGGAGACGGCTTACTATAGGAGGATCTGGTAGCGATGTTGATATATGCAAGATTAAGTTCTACATATGTCGTGTGATAAGAAATCTCCAGCTAGGACTTGAATCAATTTGGATTGCCGGTGCTCCGTGGATATGGAGACTCGATTCATTACAGAAGCAATGCAGGACTAGTGAATTACTAAAACATGAGAAAAGAATGGAATGAGAAGGATTGGAACATGAGATATGAACACTTAGTATGAGATAATGAACTAAGAAGACTTAGGGGTAAAACTTGAAAATAGAATCAAGAATAGTAAGCTTTTGGCAAAGAACTTTTGAATCTTGCTACACCCTTACCTTGCCCCAACACCTGCATCCTTAAAGTATTCCACCCCTTTTTCATCGGGTCAGTCTTGTTGAGTACTTTTGTACTCAGGGTTTGTTAACCCTTGTTGCAGGAGAGTCGCATGCGCAGGCTTGTTTTGGTCCCTGCTGCATGTCGGTGTTTGAAGTCAATGACGATGAGGAATGCTGAATGGCCTTTGGACAAGGCACTAGTTTGTATGATAAATAATGTTAATGTAATATTATCCTGCTACTATGGTTGTATGACACTTATGGTATTGTAAGTTTGAAAACAACTAGTTTATAAACTATGTTATCTTAAGACTTCTGCTATATTTTACTCTGATGTATATATTTGAATAAACTATTGTAATCTGCAATGTTTGTGATTGGGATCCTGTTCAAAGAAAGATTCATGGATGATTCAGGTTTCCTGAGGACACCCGACAGACCTATTGAGTTATCGGGAACTCGTGTACGCTATCCAAGGTCTGTTAACACAATGATAGGTGCACGTGGGCCTAATTTCTTAGGAGGTTCTGCCACAGTACATGGATGTCCAACCGAAGCCTAGTCGATCCTAATGCCGTATCCATCAATGAAGTCCATAAACTTATTCTCGGTGAAGTTAGTTCCATGGTCAGTGATGATACAATTAGGAACGTCGAACCGGTAGATGATGTCAAGGAAGAACTTGACTGCCTCTTCTGAGCAGATGTTGGTGATGGCCTTGGCCTCTATCCACTTGGTGAATTTGTCGACCACTACGAGCAGGTGAGTGAAGCCGCTTGGGCCATTTTTGAGGGGTCCTACCATGTCGAGGCCCCAGACCACGAATGGCTAGGTGATGGGGCTGGTTTGAAGCTCCTGTGCCGGCAAATGAGTTTGTCGAGCGTAGAACTGGCATCCCTTACACCTACGGATGACCTCCTCTGCATCTCGTAGTGCGGTGGGCTAGTAAAAACCTTGATGAAAGGCTTTTCCGACCAGCGACCTAAGGGCCACATGGTGTCCATAGATTCTAGCATGGACCTCGAGGAGGAGCTATTTCCCTTGGTCGGTAGGGACGCACTTCATGAGTACTCCCGACAGACTTCATTTGTAGAGTTCATTACCGATTGTGACAAACGTCTTGGCGCATTGAGTGATCCATCGTGCTTCAGTCCTTTTGGGTGGGACAACCTCCTTGGGGAGGTAGACGAGTAGCGGCGCTCGCCAGTCGGCTTGATCGAGTGCCACTGGGGTCAGAGCCCCCGGGTGCCGGGTCGGCATTAGGGTATGTCTAGATTGGACATTCTAGGATGTGGGCAGATGGTTCATGGAGGTCGTTTGAAAGCTCTAGTTTGGTTTTGGTGAATTGATGAAACCCTAAGTGCTAACCTAGTTTATCAAGTGATCATGAGATATGTAGCACATTCCAAGTGGTGAAGCAAATAAAGATCATAACATGATGATGATGCCATGATGATGATCAAGTGCTTGGACTTGGAAAGAAGAAAGAGAAAAACAAAAAGCTCAAGGTAAAGGTATAAACCATAGGAGCTATTTTGTTTTGGTGATCAAGACACTTAGAGAGTGTGATCACATTTAGGTTTGATAGCCATACTATTAAGAGGGGTGAAACTCATATCGGAATGCGGTTATCAAAGTGCCACTAGATGCTCTAACTCATTGCATATGCATTTAGGATCTAGTGGAGTGCTAACACCCTTGAAAATGTTTGTGAAAATATGCTGACACATGTGCACAAGGTGATACACTTGGTGGTTGGCACATTTGAGCAAGGGTGAACAAGATAGAGTTGAAAAAGAGTTAGTCGCGCTGGTTACAGAGTGACCGGACGCGTCGGGTATGGTGACCGGACTTGTTTGGTATTTGGCGACGAATTTCGTGACCAGACGCGTCCGGTCGCCACACCGGACACGTTCGGTGTGAATCAGCAAAAGCAGTGTACGGTAGGATAGTCGATCGGACGCTGGCAGTGTCCAGTCCAGTATGACTGGACGCGTCCGGTCGAGCGTGGATGCTTACTGTACTCCACCGGACGCTGCGGCTCAGCGTCCGGTCATTTGTGTTTGTGCGTCCGGTGTGAGCGTTCGGTCATCGACAGATTAGGTAGCAACGGCTATGTTGGATTGAACTAGACACGTGGCAGTCTGGGAACTACCGGACATGTCCGGTATGCCAACCGGATGCGTCCGGTACTCACGAATGGAGCGTCTGGTGCTGCGTTCGGTCGATTGGACCGGAGCATCCGGTCACCCCATGTTATGCCCAGTGAAGGGGTATAACGACTCTATTTCATGGGGGCTTCTATTTAAGCCCCATAGCCGGCTCAAGCTCATACTCTTGGCCATTTTCATTGACATAGCAACCTTGTGAGCTTAGCCAAAGCCCTCCCACTCATCTCCATCATTGATTCATCATCTTTGTGAGATTGGGAGTGAATCCAAGTGCATTGCTTGAGTGTTTGCATCTAGAGGCACTTGGTGTTCGTGTTTCGCTGTGGATTTTGCTTGTTACTCTTGGTGGTTGCCGCCACCTAGACGGCTTGGAGCAACGAGGATTATTGAGCGAAGGGTGGTGATTGTCTCCGGCTCCGGTCATGGTGATTGTGAGGGGTTCTTGACCTTTCCCCAGCGAAGAGCCAAAAGGTACTCTAGTGGATTGCTCATGGCTTGTGTGATCCTCATCTTGTATTGGTTGTGCGGCACCCTATTGAGGGTTTGGCTTGTGATGCCAATTAGCGCGTGAACCTCCAAGTGAGTGAATCGCTACAACGAGGAGTAGCTTGCCGGCAAGCAAGTGAACCTCGGTAAAAAATCATTGTGTTCATCATTGTTTCTGAGGTGATTGGTCTTCATTGTTATTCATCCTTGTGATTGATTGGTTCCTTCATCTACACGGTGGTATAACCTTCTTGATCACTCTCTTTACATTACCGCAAACTAGTTGTCAAGCTCTTTAGTGTAGCTAGTTGTGAGAGTTTGCATGCTTGGTTGGTGTGGCTCTTTAGTTAGCCTTTGAGAGGACACTAACATAGGGTAGTGTCATAGCTATTGTGTGAATAGATACTATCTAAACTAGAATTGTGGTAGGTGGCTTGCATTTTGAGTAGGCTAGCGCAACCCTTGCTTCGCCTCATAATTGTCTAACCATTTTGTTAAGTGTTGTTGTAGAAATTTTTATAGGCTATTCTCCCCCCTTTAGCCATTAGGACCTTTCAAGTGGTATCAGAGCTGAGGTCACCGTGATTTGAGGCTTAACAACCTTCGGTGTAAAAATGGCTTAAATCAACAACACCAAGAAGCCACCCCAATTTGATGGCATAAATTATCCTTATTGGAAGTCAAAGATGACCACACACATCAAGTCAATTAATAGAAAGGTGTGGAAGGTGGTAGAAACCAAAATTGAGATTGGTGATTCAGAGAATCCCACCGTGGCCAAAGAAGTACTTCTCCAAAACAATGACATTACTCTAAGTGCTATTCATGATGCAATTGATGAGAGAACATTTGAGCAAATCAAGAATATTGAGATGGCTCATGAGGCTTGAAAGAAGTTGGAAGAATCATTTGAGGGCACTCAAGCCATGAAGGGTGCAAAGGCTTACATTCTCAAGGAGAAGTTTGCAAGCTTTAAGATGAAGGAGGATGAGAGTGTGCCGGAGATGTTTCATAGGCTTCAAGTGCTTGTCAATGATCTCAAAGCACTTGGAGAAGAGGTGAAGGACAAGGACTTCTCCCATAAGTTCTTGAGATGCTTACCTTCAAGATTTGGTACATTAGTCACTATTCTAGTGAGGAGTGGTTTGGACACCATGACACCAAACCAAGTGTTGAGAGATATAATGACCGATGATACATATAGAGATGATGATGAGAAGGAAGAAAAGAAGGAGAAGAAAGATGAGAAGAAGGATGAGAAGAAGAAGAGCGTGGCATTCAAAGCCACATCATCCAAGGGCAAAGCAAAGCAAGAAACATCAAGTGAAGAAGATGAATCATGGGATGTGATGATGATGAGAAGATGACTCTATTTGTCAAGAGATTTGGCAAGTTCATGGTGAAGAAGGGTTACCGTACTAGAAGAAAGAAGTCTTCATCTAAGAACAAAGAAGAGTCAAGAAGGTGCTTCAAGTGTGGAAGCAAAGATCATCTTGTTGCTCAATGCCCATACAATAGCGACAATGATGATGACAAGAAGAAGAACAAGAAGAAGGAAAAGAAAGAGAAGGACAAGATGACCTTCAAGAAGAAGAAGGGTGGTTCATATGTGGTCACTTGGGATAGTGATGGTTCTTCAAGTGATGATGATGATAGTGATGATGATAAGACCACCAAGAAGAAGACATTTGCAAGCATTGCAATCAATGAGAAGCCTTCTCTCTTCGACTCTTCATCATGCTTCATGGCTAAGGCCACTAAGGTACAAACTTGCGATGATAAAAGTGATGAAGAACATGATGATGATAATGAAAATAAAAATGAAAATGATAGTGATAGTGATGATGATGAACCTACTAAGGATGAATTAATTGACATGCTAGAAGATGGTAGAGAACACTTTGACATCAAGAGAAGGGAATGCAAAAGCTTGCGTAAGGAACTAAAAGCCCTTAAGCAAGCCTTTGATGAGCTAAATGCATCTCATGAGAGGCTAGAGGAAGCCAATGAGAAGCTTGGTAAAGCTCACAAAAAGCTTGAAAAGTCTCATTCCTTGTTGCTTGATGAGCAAAATAAAAAGAAGCATGTTGAAACTTACAATGTAGGTTTAACTTATGATATAATTGATGAATCACTATCTATGCCTATCATTGTTGCTCCTACTAACCCTTCTTATAGCACTTCCACTTCTACCTCATCTAGTAGTGATGGTCTCACTTGTGATGCCTCACTAGTGGTTGAGAATGAGAACCTTAAGAAGGAGGTCAATAAGCTCACTCACACCTTAGCTAAGGCTTATGGTGGTGAGGACCGCTTGCTTATGTGCTTAGGTAGCCAAAGAGCTTCTCTCTACAAAGAGGGATTGGGCTATACCCCCAAGAAAGGCAAAGCGGCCTTTGCTCCTCACAAGACTAGTTTTGTGAAGAACAATGGTCGGTTTTGCACTAGTTGCAAGCAAGTTGGTCATAAAGAGAATGAATGCAAAAACAAGAGCAAAAATGCTAATGTATCCTCAATTAAGATTAATTCTTTCTATGTGCTTACTAAGGGTACAAATGGTGTAAAGGTTAAGTTCATTGGTAAACCATGGATGGGCTCAAAGAAGAAAGCCATTTGGGTACCAAAGAGCTTAGTGACTAACCTTCAAGGACCCAAGCAAGTTTGGGTACCTAAAAAGAATTGATCTTCTTTTGTAGGTCAATTACAAAGCCAGAGGAATGCATTAGGTTCTTGATAGTGGGTGCACTCAACACATGACTGGTGATGCAAGAATGTTCAACTCAATCAACACCAATGGCAATGATTGTTATGATAGTATCACATTTGGTGACCATGGCAAAGGCAAGGTCAAAGGGCTTGGTAAGATTGCAATATCAAATGACATGAGCATATCCAATGTGTTGCTAGTAGAGAGCTTGAACTTCAATTTGCTATCCGTGGCACAATTGTATGATCTTGGATTCAAATGCATATTTGGGGTAGATGATGTAGAGATCGTAAGTGTAGATGGCTCTAATTTGATCTTCAAAGGCTTTAGATATGAGAATCTATACTTGGTTGATTTCAATGCTAGTGAAGCTAGATTATCTACATGCTTGTTCACTAAGTCTAGCATGGGTTGGTTATGGCATAGAAGGCTTGGTCATGTTGGAATGAAACAATTAAATAGATTGGTTAAGCATGACTTAGTTAAAGGCTTGAAAGATGTTGTGTTTGAAAAGGATAAGCTTTGTAGCTCTTGTCAAGCCGGCAAACAAGTTGAAAACACCCATCCTAAGAAAAGCATGATGAGCACTAGTAAAGCATTTGAGTTATTGCACATGGATTTGTTTGGGCTAACACAATACACTAGCATCGGTGGAAACAAATATGGCTTTGTGATAGTGGATGACTACACTAGATACACTTGGGTATTCTTTCTAGTGGACAAAAGTGATGTGTTTGCAACATTCAAATCATTTGTCAAGGGCATTCACAATGAGTTTGAAACAACCATCAAGAGAGTAAGAAGTGACAATGGTAGTGTGGGGGTATTAACCCCTATACCCTTATGGCTAAGCTTGGGCTGGCCCGGATCGATGGGTTTAGTCCACCCGAAAGATGACGTGCGGCCCAGTTAACCTGATCGGAGTCCCGCACAAGGAATCAAGACGGATTTGGTGACCAAGCAGGATCCTGGTCGGTTAGAATAGGAACTCTCATCCAGCCACATATGGCAATTGTAACTGACTAGGATTAGTTTCCAGATCTGTAACCCTACCCCCGGACTATATAAGGCGGGCAGGGGACCCTCTAAAAAATATCTCTCATTGACATACAGCAATACAAATCAGACGCAGGACGTAGGTATTACGCCTTCTTGGCGGCCGAACCTAGATAAAACCTCGTGTCTATCTTGCGTCACCGTCTTGTTTGGGGCTTGCGCATCTGTCTGCCGATAATCTACTACCTTGGGCATACCCCTAGGTAGACTGCCGACCATATTTCGTCGACAGTGGCGCGCCAGGTAGGGGGTGTGCGTACTGCTCTCCAAGCAAACAAGATGGTCATCATCTCTGGCTCCATGGCTACGCCCAATGGCCTCACGTTCACCGTCGGCCAGATCACTTGGACCACCGGCCCTCGCGTCTCCATCGCCATGACCGCGGAGGAGGCGTGGATTCAACCCGCGCCGACGACTACTTCACCTGCATCGGCTACGGCTCCGACCACGGTGAACACGGCTCCGACCACGACGAACACGGCTCCGACCATGATGGATCTGGCTCCGACCACGGTACATCTGGCTCCGACCACGCCCACAGCCACGCCGACAACCCGTCATCCGCTTCCCTGCTACAGAGGAAAGCAGATCGACGACACCAACCTGCACGACTCCATCGATCGGGTCGGCATCAAACTCGCTGAAACCCTAGCTCTGGTAAGTACGATTCAAAGCCAACCTAATGAGCAGGTAACAGCTCCCCACAATAGATCTATCCGACCAGCTCGGGCCAGTCGTCCTACACGGTTTGGAACAGATCTTGTGGTCGTATCTACTCCTGAGGGGTGCTCCGCTCGTCGCCAGCCAGCCTGCGCGACGGGTCTCCGACTCTGCGAGTACGAAGTCCCGACGGAGAACCACCAAGTCCAGCCCTACGGCCTGCGAAACGCTGCCTCCAGCTACACGTACAACCTACGACGCCGCTCGGACCTATGTCCTATCCACCGATCTCGGCCAAAGCCATGCAACATCGTCAACATGGTCCGGATTGAAGATTATCAAGAAGGATCCATCCACACAGTCCGAGAGGGTGACTCCAGCTCCTCATCCGGTGTCGCATCCAACGCATCTGTCCACACCGAGCTTCAGCGTCACGAAGATGAAGGCGTCAAATACGATCTAGATCTACCAGACCACGCCCCGGGTTTCCCCCAATTTCTGTCTTTCCCGCCAAGACAAGGGGATTTGATCCATGTTGTCAGCAACGACGAGCCACCAGCAGTTGGCGAAACAGAACAAGAAAAGACTGCACGCGAAGCACGCAATATTGACTGGTTTAATCGCCGGCAAATCGAAGCTGAAGCAGACCAGGAGGCACGACGCATAAGGCTCCGACCTCGTGACCTCAACAATGCTTTCAACAGGGTGGGGGACAAACAAGTCTTCAAGACCCCAAGCACCAACGTAGCCGTTGCCATGGCGACAATGCAGCGGTTGCCCAACACTCCCGAGATCCAAGCAGTCCGTGATGACATACAAGCTTATCTGACAGCTGCTATGGCTCAGACCGCAGAGATGAATCAAGCCCGGGCTCCATCCGTTTCTGTCGAATCAAGCCACAGCCGCCAATACTCGAGTCGCTCATAGCCACCCAACCAACGTGTCTCGCGCAATAACGACCCATCAGACAACCGTCAAGGCGGAAACGGTGGTCATGATGGTGGTCGGGACGACAACCGCCGTCGGGAGGATAACCGCCACGACGTTCAAGGCGACAACCGCCGAGATAACCGCGACAATCGCCGTGATAACCACGGTCGCAGGGCTAATCCAGATGGCAATCGAGATCGCCACGATGGCAATAACGATCTCCGCCATTACCTCGGCGGACGTGATCTGCATGCTCGCATCAACCAGAGAGCCGACGATCGTGCATCCCATGAAAGCTATCGCCGTATGGAGTATGACACCGCCCACGGTCCGCCGGGTCTGAAGCAGTTCACTCCACACCTGCGCTAAGTCATATGGCCCAAGAATTTCAAGCTCGAGAAGCTTCAGAAGTACGACGGCAAGGAAAACCCTGAATTATGGGTCATGCTCTACGAAACTACGTGCCGCTCAGCCATGGCCGACGAGCACATCATGTCTAACTACTTCCCAGTCGCTGTTGGTCATGCAGGTCACCAATGGCTGGTTAGCTTGCCAGCCAACTATTTTGACTCTTGGCAGGAGCTCAGGCAGGCCTTCATCGACAATTTCATCGCTACTTGTGAACAACCCGGCAACAAGTACGATCTACAGCGGATCCAAGATCGGAAGGATGAACCACTGCGCGAGTACGTTCGGCGTTTCTCGGAGATGCGCATCAAGGTCCCATCAATCTCTGACAACGAAGCAATCGAGGCTTTCGTCACCGGCCTCCGCTTCCACGATGCCCTAAGAGACAAGCTCCTCCAGAAGAGACCCGAATCAGTCACAGCGCTTTTGGCTACCGCTAAGAAATACGCGAACGCTGACGACGCTAAAAAGATAATCATTGAAGAAGCAGCAAGGGTTCCACGCTCCGACCACCCTCCACACCGCGACGATTACCGCAGCAATCGTGGTCGGAACGACAATTTTGACCGCCGCAACCAGCGCAATGACTCCCGCAACCACCGTGATCAACGTAATCAACGGCGCAACCGCCGTGACGATTACAGAAGCAAGCGCGCTCGGGAAGACGACGGCGAGGTCAATACCATGAAAAAGGGCAGCGGACGTCGAAACTACGAGGACGACTACGCCAAAGCATTGAAGGGACCCTGCCAGCTCCATCCCAAGTCGAACCACACCATGGAGAATTGCCGCATCCTCAAGACTATCTGCACGCGTCAACAGGCTCCGGATACGTCTGACAAGCCTAACGATGCGGGGGAACAGCGCAACGAGGACAACGACGACGACGATGCAGATCCTCGTCATAAATACGTCAAGCCGACTGATCGCGTGCACACCATCATTGGCGGCAAGGTGTCCATTGAGACCAAACGAGAACGCAAGCTGCTCGCCTGCGCTTGCTTGAACGTGGCAAAGACCGACAACCTTCTCACCGATTCGTGGCTTCCTCCGTGGTCTCACCATGAAATCTGCTTCAGCAGGAAGGACCAATGGGCCATCATACCCGAGCCAGGGTATTTTCCCCTGGTCCTCGATCCTTGTATCAACAAGGTTCAATTCAACAGGGTACTGATCGACGGCGGCAGCTCCATTGATATACTGTTCAAGAACAGCCTGCCCGCTCTGAAAATAGCCCAGGCGGACCTGAAGCCGTACGAAGCACAGTTCTGGGGCGTTCTCCCCGGACAGAGCTCCACACCTCTCGGGCAGATCACGCTACCTGTGTAGTTTGGGACTCCGGACCACTTCCGCACCGACTACGTCAACTTCATGGTTGCTGATTTCGATGGCACCTACCATGCTATTCTTGGTCGACCGTCGCTCACCAAGTTCATGGCCATACCTCATTACAGGTATCTGGTGCTTAAGATGCCTACTGAGAAAGGAGTTTTAACCCTCAGGGGCAACGTATACGCAGCTTATACCTGTGAGGACGACAGCTTCAAAATAGCAGAGGCCCACGACCTCTCTATTCGCATGGCCGAGACCATGCTCGACGCTAAGAAGACCCCGACCGACCACTTGGAGATCCCAGAGCTCAAGGCTCCGCGCAAGAACATCAGATCCAAGGAGCACAAGACGATCCAGCTGGTCGAGGGCGATCCCAGCAAAACAGCTCTCATCGGGGCCGACCTGGATCCCAAATAGGAAGACACGCTCGTCAGGTTCTTGAGGGGCAACATGGATGTGTTTGCATGGAAACCTTCCGACATGCCCGGTGTACCTCGGGACTTGATTGAGCACTCCTTAAATGTCAATAGCAAAGCCAAACCAATCAAGCAGAAGCTACGACGGTTCGCTCACGACAAAAAGGAGGCGATTAGGGTAGAAGTTACATGACTTTTGGCAGCCGGATTTATCAAAGAAGTGCATCATCTGGAATGGTTAGCCAACCCGGTTCTTGTACGCAAAAAGAATAATGAATGGAGAATGTGCGTTGATTACACTGATCTCAACAAACACTGCCCTAAGGACCCCTTTGGCTTACCTCGCATAGACGAGGTCGTAGATTCAACCGCCGGTTGCGAGCTGCTTTCCTTTCTCGATTGCTACTCTGGTTATCACCAGATCGCTCTCAAAAAGGACGACTAGATCAAGACATCTTTCATCATGCCTTTTGGCGCCTACTGCTACACGACTATGTCGTTCGGGCTCAAAAACACCGGTGCTACCTACCAACGCGCTATACAGGCCTACCTCAACGACGAGATAAAAGACGGCCTCGTCGAGGCTTACGTCGATGATGTAGTTGTCAAAACCAAGGAAGCACATACCCTTGTTGACAATCTAGAACGCACCTTCGCAGCCCTTAATACGTTCCAATGGAAATTAAACCCAAAGAAGTGCATCTTTGGTGTCCCTTCTGGCATATTGCTCGGCAACGTCGTCAGTTATGACGGCATACGCCCTAACCCGGAGAAAGTCAAAGCTGTCTTAGACATGGAGCCCCCAAAAAAGGTGAAGGATGTCCAGAAGCTCACCGGATGCATGGCTGCTCTAAGCCATTTCATATCAAGATTAGGAGAAAAAGGACTACCGTTCTTCAAACTGCTCAAATCGTCCGAGAAGTTTGAGTGGTCGGAGGAAGCAGACACTGCCTTCACGCAGCTGAAACAATACCTTACGTCACCTCCGGTACTTACTGCTCCTAGAGAAGACGAAACTCTCCTACTCTACATTGCGGCAACCGATCGAGTGGTTTCCACTACAATGGTGGTCGAGCGCGACGAGCCGGGCCACGCCTACAAGGTACAGCGGCCAATTTATTTCATTAGTGAGGTACTCAACGAATCCAAGACCAGGTACCCACAGATTCAGAAACTGCTCTACGCCATACTGATAACATCCCGAAAGTTGAGACACTACTTTGACGGATATCATGTGGTGGTCATGACCGAGTATCCTTTGGGGGACATCATTTGCAATAAGGATGCGAACGGGCGCATCATCAAATGGGCAATGGAGCTATGCCCCTTTTCCTTGGAATTTGCAAGCCGTACTACAATCAAGTCTCAGGCACTCGTCGATTTCATCGTCGAGTGGATAGACTTAAGCACGCCTGCCTCTCCGGGATCCGACGAATATTGGATGATGTACTTCGACGGTTCTCTCAACATTGACGGTGCGGGAGCAGGAGTTCTTTTCGTATCACCATCCAAGGAGCAGCTCCGGTACGTCCTCAGGATCTATTTCCCAGCATCTAATAATGCCGCTGAGTATGAAGCATGCCTGCATGGTCTACGCATTGCGGTTGGGCTTGGAGTTAAACGTCTCTATGTCTACGGAGATTCGGCTCTGGTCATCAACCAACTCAACAAGGACTGGGACACGACCAGTGAAAAGATGGACGCATATTGCAAATCGATAAGAAAGCTAGAAGGCAGGTTCTATGGCATCGAGTACATACATGTGGTCCGGGACAAGAACCAGGCAGCGGATGCGTTGTCAAAGTTAGGATCATCCTGAGCCAAAATCCCACATGGCGTATTCGTCCAAGACCTGCTCACGCCTTCCATTGAAGACGAAGATTCAACGACCGACAAAATTTCAGACCAGCAATTAGTGGCTACGGTTCCGGCGCCGACCACAACCGAGCCGCTTCTGACCACTCATGAGCCGGACTAGAGAACGCCTTTCATCAAGTACTTAACAGATGGTAGCGGTTATGTCGATCGAACAGAAAATGAGTGCCTGATGCGTCGTAGTAAGCAGTATCTGCTCGTCGATGGCAAGTTATGGCGCAAAAACGCTAAGGAGGAAATCTTGATGAAGTGTATAACCCAGGAGGAGGGTGAGCATCTCCTAGACCAAATCCACTCTGGCTCCTGTGGCAACCACGTGGCCTCAAGAACACTGGTCGGTAAGGCTTTCCGAGCAGGTTTCTATTGGCCGTCAGCAGTGGCCGACGCAGAGAAGCTAGTCCGCCGCTGTGAGGGTTGTCAGTTCTTCTCCAAGAGAATCCATGTACCAGCACATGAGATCCAGACGATTCCAGCCTCTTGGCCCTTCGCATGCTGGGGACTGGACATGATCGGGCCTTTCAAACCAGCTCCTGGGAAATTTACATGCGTCTTCATGTTAATTGATAAGTTTTCTAAGTGGATAGAATACATGCCTCTGGTACAGGCATCTTCAGAGAAAGCTGTCACATTCCTCGACCAGGTCATCCACCATTTCGGCGTGCCCAACAGCATCATTACTGATCTGGGAACTCAGTTCACCGGGAACGCTTTTTGGGACTTCTGCGATGAAAGGAGCATAGTTGTAAAATACGTCTCGGTGGCGCATCCTAGAGCTAACGGACAAGTCGAGCAGGCCAATGGTATGATCTTGGACGCATTGAAGAAGAGGATGTACAGAGAAAACGATAAAGCTCCTAGAAGATGGCTCAAGGAGTTACCAGCCATTGTCTGGGGCCTCCGAACTTAGCCCAGTCGTAACACCGGCGTCTCACCATACTTTATGGTTTACGGCGCTGAGGCAGTCCTCCCACCAGATATAGCTTTCAGATCAGCACGGGTAGAGAACTTCGACGAAGGCAAGGTCAATGAAGTACGGGAGCTAGAAGTCAACAGCGTAGAGGAGAAAAGGCTTGATTCTTGCATACGCACGGCCAAATACCTTGCTGTTTTGCGCAGGTACTACAACAAGAACGTTAAAGAGCGTTTCTTCGTGGTCGGGGACTTAGTCCTAAAGTGGAAGACGAACCAGGCTGGTGTCCACAAACTCGCAACCCCATGGGAGGGACCCTTCATGATCAAGGAAGTCACACGTCCAACGTCTTACAGGTTAGCTCATCTGGACGGCACGGACGTACCGAACTCATGGCACATCGACAAGCTTAGACGTTTCTATGCTTAATTACTGAGATATGTACTCTACTTGTATTTTCGATTTACTTTACTAAAGAATTATGATTTCTCCGACCACTCTAATGTGTCACTCTGAATTTTATGGTTATTCTAACTTCAGCCAGTACAAGCCGACCACCACTCCTTCTACGGTTTTCAGAGCAGGCCCTGTCTCCGGTTCCTCCCAACACGTGCACGGGATCCGCTCTCTACGTTGCGGGTGATCGGCAGGTCCCCCCTGGTTTGACTTGTTTGCGTCCACATGTGCACAGGTCATAGTACCTCACACTCCGACCACATGCCAGACTAGGGCCGCACAAACTTTTCAGGATGACGTGTCGAGCAAAACGGTACAACTAAACAGAACGTTAACACGTTCCCACTTAGTTACACCAACGAAAAATTTCAAGCTTAAAGTGCGTTTTGTATAAAACAAACAAGCTTATAATGATGTACAGTTACGTTATTACAAGCTTGCCTGAAAAGGCTCAAGTTTACAATAACACAACTATGTCCTCCTTCTACAGCTCTAAGCCTATTACATTGGCTGGTCGGGGCGCATGGCATTTACTGCTCGCCGCCTCTGACACCCTACTCGGGGACTCTAGAGCTAGTCAAGCTGAAGGGGATGGCCCCGCCGGTGCCTGGCTGGTCGAGACCGCAGGCTTCATTGGTTGGCTTGCAGCTGGTGGCATTTCCAGCTGGCTTGTCGATGGCATACCCTGCACAGGTGCTGTCCCACCTCCGCACAGGTTAATATCGCCAATTATCTTTGACGACAAGTCCAGCTGGGCCGTCCGAAGCTCTTCGGCCTTGTCTGGGTCTATCTCCTTCGGGTACCCAGCCTCCAAGCGTTTGAGATCGATCAGGGGGTAGTGAGCACGCACCATGCTTAGCACATGGGCACCCGTGTACTCACCCGCCTCCTTCACGAAGTCTTGGAACCATCCCCATGCTTGCTTGCATCTCTCGACCAGTCCGAGCTGAGGCGTCCTTAGCTCTTCCTCTATGAGCGCCGGGTCAATAAGGTCGAGGACGGGCACAATGCCAGTTGCCACTTCTTGGCACCGCTTGCTCCACGTGTCCCGCTCCTCGGTGGCCTTAAGGCATTGTGCTTTCCAGTCGTCACGCTCCTTGATCACGGCCTCAAGGTGCCTCTTGGCATTGACTTTCAAAACTGAAAATAGTACAAGACATCAAATGTGATGACACGACAAGGCAATGTGGGCAATTGAATGAGAAGGGTGGTCTGGAGTGCTTACTTTTCAGGTCATCCTTCATTCTATTAGTGTGGTCTTGGAGTTCCGACTGGCGGCGTGCCAGTTTCTCGTTGTCCTCCTTCAGGCGACCACATTCTGTAAGCGCACGGCTGTTCTCCCCCTGGAGGCGGGTCACTTCAGTTTCTAAACCTGCATTACAGCTATTACTGTCAAGAACAAAATAACACAAGTCCCGCGCTTGTTATGATACGGTGAACACTTACTTGTTTTCTCCTGCTCTTTGTTTTTGAGCTGGCCGACCAGGTTTTGGTTCTGTGCTTCTCGGACTGTCCTCTCCTGGTCAGCGGCTTCAAGTTGGTGCCGTAGGTGTTCCACTTCAGCCGTCAGCTCCTTATTGGTCGTCGTGATTCCTTCTATCTGGTCGAAGCACCTTTTTCGGTATCTAGCAGTTTTCATCAGGTCCTGCATTCAGACAAGCTACGTCAGATAGTTCGACTACACACCAGGGTCAAAGGACTCAAGCCAAATATACCTGGACTTCCGTCACCAGACGCTTGGCCGCCCGTTCGACTCTTAAGGTCTCCTCGACCTCTGGGATTTCCTCGTGCATGACCCATTCGTCGTTCCGATAGCGTGACACATATATATGTTGTCGCCTATCTTGGGGACGGCCCAAGACTTCTTCCACTTCTTCCTCTTCAGCCTCCTGTTCGGGAGGCGGCACTAGTCTGGAGTTCTCAGACTCCACGACCACCAGGGCTTTCCCACGGGCCGCCGCGTCGGCAACCATGTTCTGGGCAACTTCTGGCTGCTGCCCCTCGGCTAGATCCAGCTTCCTTGGCGCCGTGGTATCCGCCTCAGCAGGTTTCGTGCTTGGAGCATTTGTATTCTGCTCAGTTGTCTTCCCGACCAGCTGCTCGGGGACTGGTGTCTGGTCGTCTGCCTACTGAGGCTCAGGCGGAGTCCCTGCCATGGGCTCCTCCACAGCTGGTTGCTGAGCAGTTTGTCCCGCTGTTGTTGGTGAGGATGTTCCACACCCAGTTAGCTGGTCGGGGCTTTCGGTGGAAGCCGATTTGATGAATTCAGAGACAAATTTAGAAGATAATAGCATCCAATGCAAAATGCAAAGCTTACATAAAAAATATAGATACTTACAGTTTCGACTTGCGGAAGGATGTGGCGAAGGAACGTCTCCTCGACCGCCCCTGCTCTGCTTGCTCGGCAGTTTCCACCGGGACTTGTTCAACCTCCGGTACGGGCGTTGGAGTATGATGTGGAATGTTTCCTTCATTTGTCCTCTGTGTCACAGTGGTCGGTGCTGTGACCACTGCTGGCCCAGAGGAACCACCCTGCTCCGACGGTCCCACCTGCCTTCTCCTCTTTCGGGGGACGAGCCGAAAGATGTCCGCATCCTCTGCTTCGTCATCCGACAGAGGGAAGATGGCTTGATGTCGTTTGCTGGCAGCCGGACGCTTGCCAGCGGCTCTGGTCGAGGCGTCCTCTACGGTCTCGAGAGCCGCCCAGTGAACGTCGTCGGTCCTGGCGCTGGTCTGGGCGGCTGGGCCGGTAGCTTGCGGCCATTCTACACCGGGGGGAGGCGACATGAACACTTTTGCTCGGTCACGGCCATTACACTGAGACACAAAATGAAGGAAAAGACAGTTATTTTCTTGATACAACATGACTCTACAGTTAAAAGGAGGCGTCATTTACCTTTGGGGGAGGACGAGCCAGCTTGAAGGCATGCTCGATGGCGTTCAGTGCAACATAATTGGGATCGGCCAGGTTGAACAGCTCTCCAATCCTGGCCTTGATCTCCATCTTGTCGAGCGGCTCCTTCCTGGTCCTTGTTGGATCAGCGCCTCCTTGATACTCGAAGCCAGGATGAATCCTTTTCTGGCAGGGTTGAATTCTTCGGCTGATGAAGTTGCCGACCATGCTCGGGCCATCAAGCCTTCCCCACGGAATCATCCCGAGCAGTTCGGCGATCTGCTCCAAGTTTTCGGGCTTCTCCGACCAGCTACTTTTCTTCTCTGGAATCAACCCCACATCGCACAGAGTGATGGTGTTCGGCTCTTCTCGGATGTAGAACCACTTCTTGTACCACTCGTCCAATGAGGTGTTCCAGGGGCAGTGTAGGTATTGAGCCTTCATGCCGTCACGCAGGTTTAGGTAGACGCCTCCGGCGATCTTCGAGCCACCGCTTCCTTTCTTCCAGAGACAGAACAGGTGGCGAAAGAGGTCGAAATGGGGCTGGAAGCCACCATAAGCCTCGCAGAGATGGATGAAGGTAGAGACAAGAAGAATCGAGTTGGGATGCAGATTGCAAATCCCAATCTCGTAGTACAAGCAGAGACCCTGAAGGAAAGGGTGCACTGGAATCCCAAAACCCCGTTTGAAGAAGTCTTCAAAGACCACAATCTCACCTGGTTGTGGATCGAGGAAGCTTTCTCCTTCCGGCGCACGCCATCCCGCAAGAGCCCTGTTGTGGAGCACTCCCATGGTGACGAGGTCCTCGATGGTCTGCTCGTTGCTCCGCGACTTCCACCATTCCTTCGCCATGACCCTGCCTTTCTTCTGGGTGTCTCTCTTTGCCATTAGTTCGTCCTTACTAGGTGGGTGGATGCGGGAGACCGAGGGGATTGGCGATGATTTTTGGGGGAATAGGGTTTCGGCAGGAGGAAGAAGAAGGTTGCGGCGGCGGATGACAATGGGGAATGGTATGAGTAACTTCCAGATCTGCATTATATAAAACAAAGAGCATCGTCGTTTCGTCTGCCCGAGAATATTGGGAGTCGTGCGCACGCGCCGCAGATGGTTGTTCACACAACCTCGAACTCTGCGCCAATAAACGTGCTCCTTCATTAACAGTGTACGCGCCTCTTCGATGATGGTGTAAGGGGGCCCACACTGACACACCTCAATATAGGTGTCAACCGACTGTTTGCAAAAAAAAAAGACAGAATGGCGTACTATACCTATTTACTTTTTTGACCAGACGTGTCAGACTGGCCTTGGCAGAGAATAGAGAAAAGTACACAAAATAATAAGTACAAGCAGCGCAAGTGATCGTGGATTTGCCTTGACCACTACTGTGCTTGGATACTGCCCAGACCACTACTGTGCTTGGATACTGCCTAGACCACTTTTGTGCTCGGGGATCGCTCCGACCACGGCCGTGCTCGGGGACTGCCCCGACCACTGCTTGCATTATGGTTCTCCTTGGCTACATGTGATCTGTACTCACATACAGTTAAGAGACTTTTCTTTAGACCTCGCTACAAGGCTCATACTTCGCCTTCCAGCAAGCTCGGAGACTGCGTCGATACGATGCACCTGCCGGTGTATCCTGTTTTGCCTGTACGGCAATTGGATTCTTAACCTCAGTGGAATTTCTTTTTTAGACCCTGGCACCACGTGCCTGCGTCACCTACTACCAGGCTTGGGGACTAAGTGGGCACACTTCACCTTGCGGTGAATGTGTTTGTTTAAATCGACCCCTGTGTTTTGAATGATTATGAGGATTATTAGTATGCTCGGGGACTGCCCCGACCACTGCTTAAATAATGGTTCTCTTTGGCTACATGTGATTTGTACTCACATACAGTTAAGAGACTTTTCTTTTAGACCTTGCTACAAGGCTCATACTTTGCCTTCCAGCAAGCTCAGGGACTAAGTGGGCACACTTCACCTTGCGGTGAATGTGTTTGTTTTTCGACCCCTACGATTCTGGTGTTTAAGGATGCTATGCTTCAAGATCACTTACATTTCTTTTCAGAAATACAAGTGGGCACACTTCTCAGGACAGAAATCTTTTTCTTTTTTCTTAAGAGCACCATACATTCTTCGGACAACCTACTTCTCCGGTGATGACGGTGGTCGGAGGCGTCAAGAATTCAAGCCTCGCTTGTCAGAGAAGGTTAAAATGGCGTGTCGCAGCATAATACATGATGCTCGGGGACTAGCTGTGGGGGTATTAACCCCTACACCCTTATGGCTAAGCTTGGACTGGCCCGGATCGATGGGTTCAGTCCACCCGAAAGATGACGTGCGGCCCAGTTAACCTGATCGGAGTCCCGCACAAGGAATCAAGACGGATTTGGCGACCAAGCAGGATCCTGGTCGGTTAGAATAGGAACTCTCATCCGGCCACATATGGCAATTGTAACTGACTAGGATTAGTTTCTAGATCTGTAACCCTGCCCCTTGGACTATATAAGGTGGGCAGGGGACCCCTCTAAAAAATATCTCTCATTGACATACAGCAATACAAATCAGACGCAGGACGTAGGTATTACGCCTTCTTGGCGGCCGAACCTGGATAAAACCTCGTGTCTGTCTTGCGTCACCATCGTGTTTGGGGCTTGCGCATCTGTCTGCCGATAATCTACTACCTTGGGCATACCCCTAGGTAGACTGCCGACCATATTTCATCGACAGGTAGTGAGTTCAAAAATACTAGAATTGATGAGTTATGTGATGAATTTGAAATTAGACATCAATTCTCGGCCAAGTACACTCCACAATCAAATGGCCTTGTTGAGAGGAAGAATAGAACACTTATTGATATGGCAAGGTCTATGCTTAGTGAGTACAATGTGAGTCAATCTTTTTGGGCCAAAGCTATCAACATGGCTTGCTATTATAGCAACTGCTTCTATTGTCACCCATTGAAAGAGAAGACACCATATGAGCTCTTGAATGGTAGAAAGCCCAACATTGCATATTTTTGGGTTTTTGGTTGCAAATGTTATATCTTGAAGAAAGGCACTAGATTGGGCAAGTTTGACAATAAATGTGATGAAGGATTTCTACTTGGTTATTCCACTACAAGCAAAGCATATAGAGTTTAGAATTTGGATAGTGGTACTCTTGAGGAAGTTCATGATGTTGAATTTGATGAAACTAAGGGTTCACAAGTAGAGAATGAGAACTTGGAAGATGTTAGAGGCATTCAACTTTCAAATGCCATGAAGAACATGGATATTGGTGAATTGAGGCCTAGGCAAGTGAATGATGATGAAGATGATCAAGTGCAAGTGCTCTCTAACTCAAATGTGCAAGATGATACAAATCAAGTTAGTACAAGTGGCTCTCATGACAATGAACAAGATCAAGTGGCTAGTACATCATCTCAACCCAATGATCAAGCAAGTGCAAGCAATCAAGTTCCAATCCTCCAACCAACCAATGTTGCAAGGGATCATCCTTTGGACACTATCATTGGTGATATTTCAAGAGGTGTACAAACAAGATCAAGATTGGCATCATTTTGTGAACACTTCTCATTTGTATCATCCATTGAACCAAAGAAGATAGATGAAGCATTGAAGGATGTTGATTGGGTGAATGCTATGCATGAAGAATTGAAAAACTTCACAAGAAATCAAGTATAGGAGTTGGTAGAAAGACCAAAGGGACACAATGTGATTGGAATCAAATGGGTCTTTAGAAATAAGCAAGATCAAGATGGGATAGTAGTAAGGAACAAAGCAAGATTAGTAGCATAAGGCTATACACAAGTTGAAGGTCTTGACTTTGGTGAAACATATGCCCCGATTGCTAGATTGGAAGCAATTAGAATCTTGCTAGCCTATGCTTGTGCCCACAACATCAAGCTCTATCAAATGGATATCAAGAGTGCATTTCTCAATGGTTATATCAATGAAGAAGTATATGTTGAGCAACCTCCCGATTTTGAAGATGACAAGAAGCCCAACCATGTGTACAAGTTGAAGAAAGCATTGTATGGCTTGAAGCAAGCACCTAGAGCATGGTATGAGAGATTGAGAGATTTCCTACTCTCTAAAGGGTTCACAATGGGCAAGGTTGACACCACTCTTTTCATCAAGAAGATTGGAAAAGATCTATTTGTATTACAAATCTATGTAGATGACATCATATTTGGATCAACCAATTAAGACTTTTGTGTTGAGTTTGGAAATATGATGGCTAATGAGTTTGAGATGTCCATGATTGGAGAGTTAAGTTACTTCCTTGGTCTTCAAATCAAGCAATTGAAGAATGGTACATTTGTAAGTCAAGGCAAGTATATCAAGGACATGATCAAGAAGTTTGGCATGAGTAATAGCAAAGTTGTTAGCACACCAATGGGAACCAATGGCAACTTGGATTGTGATGCAAGTGGAAATATGGTGGATCAAAAGTTGTATCGGTCCATAATTGGAAGCCTACTCTATGTGACCGCATCAAGGCCAGATGTCATGTTTAGTGTATGCATGTGTGCAAGATTTCAAGCCTCACCAAGAGAAAGTCATTTGAAGGCTACAAAGAGAATATTGAGGTACTTGAAGCATACACAAAATGTTGGTTTGTGGTATCCCAAAGGAGCAAAGTTTGAGCTAGTTGGTTACTCCGACTCAGACTATGCGGGATGCAAGGTTAAAAGGAAGAGCACCTCAGGCACATGTCAATTGTTGGGAAGATCACTTGTTTCATGGTCATTAAAGAAGCAAAATAGTGTTGCATTATCAACCACCGAAGCCAAATACATATCCGCCTGTAGTTGTTGTGCACAAGTACTTTGGATGAAGGCCACCTTGAGTGACTTTGGAATCAAGTTCAAGAAAGTGCCATTGCTATGTGACAATGAGAGTGCAATCATGTTAACCAACAATCCGGTTCAACATGCAAGAACAAAGCACATTGATGTCCGCCACCATTTCATAAGAGATCACCAACAAAAAGGGGACATTTGCATTGAGAGTGTAGGCATCGAAGATCAACTTGCTGACATATTCACCAAGCCATTGGATGAGAAAAGGTTTTGCAAGCTAAGGAATGAGTTGAACATATTAGATTTCTCAAATATGTGTTGATGCACCTCTCACTCATATGACATGCCTCTCCTTCGAGCAATCTAAGGTAAAAGTTGATTAGCATGACATACATCCTTGCTAAGGACATGGTTAGTGCATCTAGTCACATTTTCAATCTTATTAGGACCTTTCAAGTGGTTCTATTTTATTAGGCTCATTCATGAAAATCAAATAATTTTGATGTCTATATGGTATCACTATTGCTTCTATGCTTGACTTGATCTAGTGGTAGCATATGACATGTTTATGGGCTTGTAAACCTAGTGTTTAATCTAGAAAATGAGCTCTAAGTATTTAACTCAACATGGTACAAGATAACCCTTATTTGGAGGTGTGAAGAAGCTTGTCCTTGGATCAAACCGAGTTAAATATCTTTGGTAAATGATCTAGACTAGACCAAATTTGGGAAAATGATCCTCACCTCATTGATTGACATTGATAATCTCGACCCTATAAGTAATACTATCTATATTTAGAACCTTTGTGGTCATTGATGACAAAAGGGGAGAGAAACAAAGATAGTAGCAAAGATAGTGAAAAAGGGGAAGAAATATCATAAAGGGAGAGAAACATAAATATATCTTGATATATGACATAGGGGAGAAAAGTAAAAAAGGAAAGGGATCAATTAAAATTTGAGCACACAAGTAGGGGGAGCAAGCTCATGAACTTGGATGATGTATTTGAATGTGCATTTCATATGTTTGCTTGCATGGCATAAGTTCCAAATTTAAAATATCCATGCTTGTGTGATGTATGCTAGTTGTTAGATTGAATGATGAAATGAAATCACTAGATAACTTTCATTTCCAAATATTTCCAAGTGGTATTGAGCTAACCATGGTGCTAAGGATGGTATATTGGTACACTCTGATTGGTATCACGCTTCAAAGGTCCATCTTTTATACCTTAGCATCATTTGATAGACATTGTCTCCTATATTTCCTATCTAAGCATATGTGCAAGCTACAATACAAACTTGTAGCACATATGTAGGGGGAGCAATTGCTACCATTTGGAGTTCATAAAACTTGTCCATATCCTTTTACACATGGTAAATATGCTTGGTCAAGCAACATGAATTCAATTGAATTTCAATTCATATCTTTGTATAAGGGTTGTCATCAATTACCAAAAAAGGGGGAGATTGAAAGCTCTAGTTTGGTTTTGGTGAATTGATGAAACCCTAAGTGCTAACCTAGTTTATCAAGTGACCATGAGATAGGTAGCACATTCCAAGTGGTGAAGCAAATGAAGATCATAACATGATGATGATGCCATGATGATGATCAAGTGCTTGGACTTGGAAAGAAGAAAGAGAAAAACAAAAAGCTCAAGGCAAAGGTATAAACCATAGGAGCTATTTTGTTTTGGTGATCAGGACACTTAGAGAGTGTGATCACATTTAGGTTTGATAGCCGTACTATTAAGAGGGGTGAAATTCGTATCGGAATGCGGTTATCAAAGTGCCACTAGATGCTCTAACTCATTGCATATGCATTTAGGATCTAGTGGAGTGCTAACACCCTTGAAAATGTTTATGAAAATATGCTAACACATGTGCACAAGGTGATACACTTGGTGGTTGGCACATTTGAGCAAGGGTGAATAGAGTTGAAAAAGAGTTAGTCGCACTAGCTACAGAGTGACCGGACATGTCCAGTATGGTGATCGGACATGTCCGGTATTTGGCGACGAACTCCGCGACCAGACATGTCCGGTTGCCACACCAGACACGTCTGGTGTGAATCAGCAAAAGCAGTGTATGGTAGGATAGTCGATCGGACGCTAGCAGTGTCTGGTCCGGTATGACCGGACGCGTCCGGTCGAGCGTGGATGCTTACTGTACTCCACCGGACGCTGTGGCTTAGCGTCCGGTTATTTATGTTTGTGCATCCGGTGTGAGCGTCTGGTCGTTGGCAGATTAGGTAGCAATGGCTATGTTGGATTGAACTAGACACGTGGCAGTCTGGGAACTACCGAACACATCTGGTATGCCGACCGAACATGTCCGGTACTCACGAACGGAGCGTCCAGTGCTGCGTTCGGTCAATTGGACCGGAGCATCCGGTCACCCCGTGTTATGCCCAGTGAAGGGATATAATGGCTCTATTTCGTGGGGGCTTCTATTTAAGCCCCATAGCCGGCTCAAGCTCATACTCTTGGCCATTTTCATTGACATAGCAACCTTGTGAGCTTAGCCAAAGCCCTCCCACTCATCTCCATCATTGATTCATCATCTTTGTGAGATTGGGAGTGAATCCAAGTGCATTGCTTGAGTGTTTGCATCTAGAGGCACTTGGTGTTCGTGTTTTGCTGTGGATTTTGCTTGTTACTCTTGGTGGTTGCCGCCACCTAGATGGCTTGGAGCAGCAAGGATCATTGAGCGGAGGGTGGTGATTGTCTCCGGCTCCGATCGTGGTGATTGTGAGGGGTTCTTGACCTTTCCCCAGCGGAGAGCCAAAAGGTACTCTAGTGGATTGCTCATGGCTTGTGTGATCCTGTAGCACCTGGTTTTAAAGACAAAACTAGATACACACTATATGTGAGCCCAGGAAGTTAAATCTCACATATAGCCACAAATCAGGGTAATATCAAGAGACAATACTTATTACATAACGTATTAGTAAAAGAAAATAACCTTAGAGTAAAGACAGCGGAAAGTTGACTCTGATCTTCTGGCGAAGACTCCAAATTCATAGAGACGACTGACTGGTTGACCACAAGCCTAACTCCTCCAAACCAGCAATCTAGTACCCATCTGGGATTTTTATCCAATGTATAGAAAAGTAAAACAAGCGTAAGTACATGTCGTACTTAACAATTATATCATGGGGTTCATGAGGCTCAAAAGGGCTGACACTGGTTTACTGCGATTAGCTTTAATAGATCATCTTTTTAAGCAGTTGGGTAGCAAAGGATTTATCATTCCCTTAAACACATGATCAGGTAAACATGAATAATGTATAGCATAAACAGTTGATCATTAGTACCATTATCCATTAGTGATCATCTCTATTCCATAAGGGTCCAAGGCCGCTCGTGTTCGTGAGCACGGCTGTTATAACAGTTTTATACTCTATAGAGTTTGTACACGTTCACTGTGAGTTGTGATTTACCCTTTCACCCGAGGTAGCTATTCTCTTGACTCACTTCCAAGGAAGGTCGGCAGGGTTCACTATGAAGCCTTTCAAAGAATTCATCTAACAAGTTAGGGCCGCTAGGCGTATGTGGCCCATCTCTAGGAGTGGCACGCGTGGGCATCGCAGCATGGTACACACTTCCCAGCAGCAAAGGAAACATACCCTGCACCTCAAAGGTAACCACTAACAAGCTAGAAAAGATCCTCATACTGAGCTAAAGCCAGAGCCATATGGCCCTCACAGCTGTACTGTAAGTCCCGGATGATCACTTACAGATAAGTCCTTAGGGAGAGGAATCTAAAGCATATAAACACTTCAGCCCCCTATGTCCATGTTACTAAAAAGTCATGTTTTAATGTTTATTACATATATCATTAGTCAAGTTACAAGATCATGGTTTTGATTAAGCACTAGCAAAAACTACCCAATGCAATATCCCAAAGGTATCAAGGTGCAAGATATCAAATATCTAAGATATCTTATTTGGCAAACAAGGTAGACACATGCAATATGAATTATGTGTTTAAATGTGAATAGGTAACAAGGATAATCCCATGCTATACTTGCCTTACACACTGATCCTTCGGTAAGCTTTAATCTTCGATGTCTTTCTTCTTCTTCTTGGATCACCACGTGTATCTCACCGACTGGACGTAATCATAGAACACCACACAAACATCCATACACATACATGCATAGCATATAATTGCATCTATATCAGAACAGTACATCAATCATAGAAAAAATAAGTAAAAGAGATTGAAATACGATTCTACGCATCGCTACGAACACATAGTCACGAGAGGCACGCTAATAGAAGCTACAGTTGAAAAGTTATAACTACCGAGAGATTTACCTAATACATGGAAAAATAAACTATAGGCTTCATTTATGTTAACTATATGAATTCATATACAAAAGATATTTTATAAACAATATGGATTGAATTAAGTTAATCTTAGATTTAAATTATAAAACAAAAGTAAAACAAATCATATTTTATGTATAAAACCTAGTTGCATAATCTTTAATCAAGATATGATTTAAACTATGATTTTTATGAAATAGTAATGTAGTAAACATCAATACTAATGTGTAGATCTCGATGTTATGAAACAAACACAACTTGAACGGACTTTTTCGGAGTTGAAATGAATAAGTTATGATTTAAACAAGTTTTACTTTAATTAAATAATAGATTAATTCTACCCATGAATTTCAAGTGTTGAAAACATGCCTAATAGTTGTATAAACACATAGATAACGTAAATACGATCCTAACGCAATTCGAACGGATCAAATCGGACTTAAAACGCAAAAGTTACGCATGAGATAAGGTTCAATGGCATTTCTGTAAATATTTGAACTCAAATTTGAATTAAAACAATTAAAAATCTGAATTTAAATGTATTTTGGACTGGGCATACTATTTCTAGAAATTACAGGGTCCTAAACAAATAAAATCATGGCTAAAAATAATTATTTTGAATTACACCGGACTGCGGGTTGATTCTAATAAAACAGGAGGGCTTAACTACAAAATGAGTGCGGCTTGACTAGGGGTTGACTTGTGGCTGCTGACTGGTCAGCCACGCGGACGCATGTGATTGGCTCGATGCACCATGAGGTGGTGGACCAGCGCTGACTTGGCACGGTAGGCCGGGTCTACGGGTCCATGGTGGACCGGCCACTTAACCAAACCGGCGATCTAATCTTGGCCGTTCCTTTATGATCTGACGGCATAGGGCGCGTGCGGGTGATACCGACGGCTGCACAGTGACACCGGCGAGGGCACCATGGCTGGCGACGTTGGGGGCTTGTGAATACGGAGTTCTAGCACGCTTTTTGTGGAACGGAGAACACCGGGAGGTGGAGAAGCTCACCGCGATGCGTCCGGAGGTGGTTGTGGCGTCTGGGGAGGCTCGGTAGGGGCAGTCGACAGCGGCGGCGATCTGAGGAGAGAGAAAACACATGGGTGACAATGTATCCGGGCAATCCATGACCAAAACGATGAATTAAAGATACCTACGGGCACGGAGGACAACTATGGAGCTTCGGGGCGCGTCGGCGACGTGGATTTGGCACCGGAGCGGCGGCGCTACGGCGGCGGTGGCGACTGAGCTCGACCGTGGAGGGGAAAGGGAGAAGACGAGGGCTTGGCTGGAGCTTTATAGGTGGGCAGCTGCGGCATACAAGGAAGGGGAGCAGGTTGATTGGCCGCTTGCCAAACGGGCGCGGCGGCTTGCCGTTCACGGACGCGCCATCGGCGGGCAAAGAAAGGAAAGGGGAGGACAGGGAAGAAGGAAAGTGGAGGGAGGCGGTTCTGACGGGTGGGCCAGTGGGGCAGTGAGGGAGAAGGGCGAAGCGCGTGCGGTGCACGCTGACGAGCGGCCCCATGACGCAGTGAGGGAGTGGATGGCTCGTGCGGGCAGCGTAAACATGCGGTGAAGGGCCAGGGTGCTGGGCCGCACGGGTGAGTGCGGGCGGCTGACGCGGAGCGAGCTGCATAGGTGGGCTGGCGCGCTGAGCGGGCCGTAGCGCAGAGTAGCGGGCCGCCAAGCAGTGGGCCACGTGGGCGAGAAGGGAAGGGAGGGGAGACGTGCGCTGGACCAGCCGGCAGCGGGCCGAGGCCGGGAGAAAAAGAGAAAGCAGGGGAGAAAAGGGAGAGGAGGCTGCTAGGATGGTTCCGAGGTTGGGCCAAAAATGAAGAATAGAATATTTTTCAAAAAAAAATCTTTTTCTATTTCTAAATTCTATTTCCTTTCTTAATTCAAAACCATTTCAATTATGAACCAAATCAAGCATAAATATGATTTCAATATACTTTCTAATTCCAACATAGATAAACCAATTTTCGGGAAGTTTCCAAAAATAACTTTTTAAGTTCTTACATTTTCCAATTCCTTTTCTTTTTCTAATCTTCCAATTCTAAGCTAAATTCAAATCCAATTCGAGTATGGTTTCAAATATACTTTCCCATTCAATAAAAATGGACAATTCTATTAGGCTTTCTAAGATAAACTTTACAACTTTAAAAATACTTTTATTTTCTAATTTTCTTTTCTTTCTTTTCTTTTATTTCAAAGCCATTTTCAAACTCTTTTAAAAAATATTCCAATTTACTTTGGAGTTTTGGATCAACACCATCCATCATAATAAATAAGATGCAACAGCATGTATGCTCACACATGTTACTACCTTATGTTGAATTTTAAATTAATGAAAAAATTTATTTCCTATATTTCATGTGCATAAAAATTCATAAATAAATCATTTGAACTCTATTTCAAAAGAGGCAAATTTTAGGGTGTTACAGATCCTCATCTTGTGTTGGTTGTGCGGCACCCTATTGAGGGTTTGGCTTATGATGCCAATTAGCGCGTGAACCTCCAAGTGAGTGAATCGCTACAACGAGGAGTAGCTTGCCGACAAGCAAGTGAACCTCGGTAAAAAAATCATTGTGTTTATCATTGATTCCGAGGTGATTGGTCTTCATTGTTATTCATCCTTGTGATTGATTGGTTCCTTCATCTACACGGCGGTATAACCTTCTTGATCACTCTCTTTACATTACCGCAAACTAGTTGTCAAGCTCTTTAGTGTAGCTAGTTGTGAGAGCTTGCATGCTTGGTTGGTGTAGCTCTTTAGTTAGCCTTTGAGAGCACACTAACATAGGGTAGTGTCATAGCTATTGTGTGAATAGATACTATCTAAACTAGAATTGTGGTAGGTGGCTTGCATTTTGAGTAGGCTAGCGCAACCCTTGCTTCGCCTCATAATTGTCTAACCATTTTGTTAAGTGTTGTTGTAGAAATTTGTATTAGGCTATTCACCCCCCTCTAGCCATTAGGACCTTTCATCATTGATGAAGACCCCGTCCGGAGATAGAACCCGCCTGGCAGCCAATTTTGCGAGAAAATCGGCGGCATCATTGTCCTTTCAGGGGATATGGTGTAGCTCGATCCCCTAGAATTTGTCCTTGAGCTTGTGCACCTCCTGGCAGTATACTGTCATGAGGGGGCTTTTACAAGAGGACTCCTTCATGACCTGGTCGATGACCTGCTCTGAGTCACTATGGACTTAGAGCCATGTAGCACCGAGCTTGATGGCGATGCATAGTCTGTTGATGAGGGCCTCATATTCCATGGTGTTGTTTGAGGCCAAGAAGTGGAGGCAGATCGCGTAGCGGAGCCTGCTCCCATCCGAGGAGATCAGAACCACTCTGGCCCTCAAGCCAGGCGCCATTACGGACCCATCGAAGTACATCGTCCAGTACTCATGGGTGACGTCTAGGGTCGGGAGCTAGACCTCCGTCCATTTGGTGACAAAGTCCATGAGAGTCTAAGACTTAATAGCGGTACAAGGGATATACATGATGTCGTGGCCCATTAGCTTGAGTGCCCATTTGGAGATTTGTCCTACGGCATCATGGTTGTGGATGATGTCTCTGAGCGGGTATGTAGTGACGACCGAGACTTCGTGGTCGATGAAGTAGTGCAGGAGCTTCTGTGTCATCATCAGCACGGTGTATAGGAGTTTTTGCACCTGGGGGTACCAGACCTTAGGGTCGGTGAGTACCTCCTCGATGAAGTATATGGGTCATTGGACCTTAAGGTGGTGTCCCAGCTCCTCCCTTTCGATGACTAGGGTGGTGCTCACCATGTGGTTGCTTGCCACGACGTAGAGGAGGAGGGGTTCTCCCCGTTTGGGAGCGATGAGGATTGGGGCCGATGTCAGTGACGCTTTGAGGCTCTCCAAAGTCTGCTATGCTTCCTTAGTCCAAACAAAAGCGTCCGTCTTTTTGAGAAGCTTGTAGAGAGGCATCCCCCGTTCGTCGAGCCGGGAGATGAATCGACTCAGGGTGGCCAAATAGCTGGTGAGCCTCTGTACGCCCTTGACGTTGCGTATAGGGCCCATGTTGGAGATGGCCATGATTTTTTGGGGGTTAGCCTCGATGCCATGTTCAGACACCATGTATCCAAGCAGCTTCCCTTTCGGAACCCCAAAAACACATTTTTCAGGATTCAATTTGATGTTGAACCTTCAGAGATTCATGAACGTTGCGGCCAAGTTTGTGATCAGGTCGCAAGCTTGAGCCATTTTGACCACTATGTCATCAACATAGACGATGATTGTTGGTTTTGGCCGCTCGACTTGGTCAGGCTGGTCGAGCGGGTCGATTTGATCAGCGAAGCATTGCTGCATGCACCATTGATAGGTGGCGCCAGCGTTCTTCAGACCGAAAGGCATGGTTACGTAATAGTACAAACCATACGGAGTGATGAATGAAGTCGTGAGCTAGTCGGACTCTTTCATCATGGTCTGGTGATAGCCTAAGTAGGCATCCAGAAAGGAGAGGATTTCACATCCTAAGGTGGAGTCGACTATCTGGTCTATGCGTGGTAAAGGAAAATGGTCCTTCGGACATGCCTTGTTGAGGCTAGTATAATCAACGCACATTCTCCATTTCCCAGTCTTCATTTTAACAAGAATAGGATTGGCAAGCTAGTCAGAGTGGTATACCTCTTTGATTAATCTGGCTGCCAGACGTTTGGTGACCTCCTCGCCTATGGCCCTACGCCTCTCGTTGTCAAAGCGACGTAGGCATTGCTTGGCAGGCTTTGAGCCTAGGACAAGGCATAGTGCATGCTCGGCAACCTTCCACGGTATGCCTAGCATGTCGGAAGGTTTCCATGCGAAGACATAGCGATTGGCGCGTAGAAAGTCAGTGAGCTCGCATTCCTATTTGGTCGAGAGCTAGGTCCCAATACGCACCCTCTTGGTAGGGTCAGTGGGGTCGATCCCCACCGCCTTAGTTTCCTTGAGTGGGCCGAAGGTAGTCGAGGAGGTTGGCTTGTTGCAGTCTAGGACTGCTGGGGTCGACAACTCCCCGAGCCATGGGAGCTTAGAAGAGTTGATGACGGCAGTGGCGAGCTCATAATGGTCACGGTCGCATGTGTAGGTGTGCGAAAAGGTGCTACCCATAGTGATGATGTCGTTTGGTCCCGACATCTTCAATTTTTGGTAGGTGTAGTTGGGGACTGCCATAAACTTGGCGTAGCATGGCCTCTCCTAGATGGTGTGGTAAGACTCTAAGAAGTCCACCACCTCAAAGGTAAGCACCTTCGAGCAGAAGTTGACTCGGTCGTCAAATGTGATGGGCAGGTCGATCTGCCTGAGCGGGTATGCCTGCGCTCCCGAGATCACGCTGTGGAAGGGAGAGATCACTGGGCGGAGCTCCGACCGAGGGATGCACATGGCGTCGAGAGTGTCAATGTAGAAAATGTTGAGGCCGCTGCCTCCATCCATTAGCATTTTGGTCAGGCGCTTCTTGCGGACAATGGGATCGATGATGAACGGGTAGCGACCTGGTCTAGTGATGTGGGAAGGATGGTCCCTCTAATCAAAAGAGATTGGAGATTCTGGCCAACGAAGGAAGGAGGGGATGGCCATTTCGGCGATGCATGCCTCTCTGTAGCACACTTTGTGCTGGCACTTGGAGTAGATGGCATCAGAACCCCTAAAGATCATGATGCATTCCTCGGGATTAGGAAAGCCATCCCCGACCTTGCCCACCATGCCTCCTTTCTTGGCTATTGCCTCCTTGCCCTTTTCTTCTTTTAGCTCGCCGGCCTATCGCAGGAAGCGTTTGAGGAGCTCATAGTCCTTGTAGAGGTGTTTGATGGGGTAGCCATGGTTGGTGCATGGGCTATCCATGAGCTTGTCAAAGTGATAAGGCTGGCCCTACTAGGGCTGCTTGCCCACGCGATCAGCCGCGGCGACCAACGTGGAGTTGGCCAGTCGGCGCTAATCCTTCTTGTTCTTTTTGCCCCTCTGCATGGAGGGGCCCTCGTCTTGGTCCTCACGCTTGGCCTTGCCCTTGTCCCAGCCTCCATTGAAGATCACTTTGACCACCTCCTTGTCGGAGGTATGGTTCGTGGTGATGTCAAGTAGGTCGCGGGTGGTATGGGTCTTCACGCAACCAGGCTTATGGATCAGGGACTCGCAGGTTGTCCTAGAGAGGAATGCACTGATGACGTCCGCATCGACGACATTAGAAAGTGAGTTTCATCGCTTTGAGAACCTATGGATGTAATCCCATAGGGACTTGTTGGGTTCTTGCTGGTAGCTCTTGACGTCCCAGGAGTTCCCAGGGCAGACATATGTCCCATGGAAATTCCCGATGAAGATCCTCTTAAGGTCCACCCAATCGCGGATGCTATCATATGGGAGGAATTCGAGCCATGCTTGAACATGTTCCCCCATGCAGATGGGGAGGTATTGAATGATGAAGTGGTCATCGTGCACTCCTCTAGCTCAGTAGGTGAGCCAGAAGTCTTTGAGCCATATACCAGGATTTGTCTTCCTGGTATATTTGGCAATGTTGGTAGGCAGTCAGAAGCGCTATGGGAACGGCGCTCTCTAGATGCGTTGGCCAAAGGCCTATGGTCCCGGGCCATCCAGGCTAGGACTCTGGCCATCAGGTCGGCGACCATGCCTAGGGTGCATTTCATCGCTCCCCTCGATGGTCCGGCCAGGACCCATGCCGCCTGCTCTCACCGTCACCCGATGGACGTCATCATCATACCGGGCCTAACACCGGTTGCTGATGACGCTGCAAGCATCTTGGTTTGGCCTGAGGCATTCACGCATAGGTGGCCGGTGTGGAGAGGGCACCGGGTCGAGCCATGGCATAGCTGCGCCCTCCTATTCCACGCCCTACGGTCATAGTGGTGAGTGGATGGAGCAGTTGGACTGGCGTGCCCCCATTTCCCTAGTAGGGAAAGAGGCCATGAGTCAGTGGCGCGACGTGGAACTTTTCACCTGTTCAACGGCGGCGGTCTCCACCAGCGCCTAGAGGTTTCGGTGGACCGCCTACTCCTATGGGTCAATGGGCTCGGGAAGGCCATGCAGAAGCATCGCTGCCACGGTGATGTTATGGCCAGCCTAAGCGAACTGTGGGGGATTGTTCCCCCCATCCATGATGTTGCACTAGACCTGGCGAGCGTGACCTCGAGTGCCGCTCGCCGGGTTACGCGCATAGGGCACAGCGTGCTGCACTGAGCATGCTAACGTAGGTGGTGGCTGGTTCTACTGCCTTTGTCATAGCTCCTTGTTGTGCTCCTGTGCACATGGGAGGGCCTCCGCGTGAGGGTCTAGAGGGGTGTGGGTCTATAGAGACTCCACCACCACCGGCGACTGTCCTGGAGCGTCCGCCATAGTGCACTCCCAGGACTAAGGGTGGCTAGGTGCCATGATGTCACCGATGCTAGAGCCGTCACTCTCAACCTCATCATCCATGAGGTCATGGAAAGAGGCGGGAGCATAGGTCGCCATCCCCACAAATTTGAATGTGAGAGGGGCGGCACCAGCATCCTTCGGAGCCCCCAGGCGTACGTGTTCGTGGGGGATGTGAGGCTATAGGGGAACCGGTCATATGGCAGTCGCGGCAAGGACAACGGGGCCCCTCCAGAGAGTCGGTGGAAGATATGTAATAGCGAGTAAAGAACAAAATGTACGTTACTCACAGCGGAGTTTGAGCCTAGAGTAGGCTCGGAGCGAAGCGTAGGCTCGGAGCGAAGCATAGGCTCGGAGCAAAGCGTAGGCACCTCGTCGTTGAAGTCGCCGGGTGTCCCAGAGCCAATGGAAGACGCTCCTCCTCCAATGGGCGCCAGAACAAGTGCCTCCTCGTGGAGGTGAAGCACGCTGAGCCGGTCGGCGATAAAGTCTAGACTTCCGAAGAGGAAGGCCTAAGACGGCTCGAAGATGGGAGAAACCCACATCCGAATAGGTGGGAGCACGGGAAACTCTAGCGAGCCAAAGCGAGTCGTATCGCTTGAGCCCGCCATGCCGAAGATGGCGGAAAGGTGGGCCATCTGATGACCAAAAGCGTGAACGTACGACGTCTTCCCCACGGACGGCCCCAACTGTCGGTGCGAAAAGGTACCAACTAGTAAATATTTGTCGTTTTGCCATACGTTATGATCGAATGTGGCCTAGCACTCAATGACATAGGATTTATACTAGTTTAGGCAACATGCCCTACGTCCAGTTTGAGTCGATCGATGATTTTATTCCTGAGCCCAGGTGCTCAAAGTTTATTGTGGGGTTACAAATGAGAGGGAGTAAGATGGGGGATGTCAGAGGTCTGGTCGGACTCTGGACCGAAGGGCCAAGAGTGATGGGAGCTCTGACATGCGCTAAGTGTTGCTCTATTTGGCTTTAGAGTTCTAGAGCCGAGCAGAGAGAATCGGAATGATCCATATGTTGTTCATTGGAATCACTGGTCGTCCGAATCGATTGTCCTCATTTTGGAGAGAGCGCATCCCCTTTTATAGATGAAGGGGATAGTTTTACAAGAGAGAGAGTGTTTGTGAGAGAAAGAGACTTGTGTGCTACCGAGTCTTGTTACCCACGCCATTAGGTACAAGATGGTTTGTCGACGCCCACAACACTGTTGTTGCTCAGATGCATGTGGTAGGCTCCATCGTCTTCTTCTGGTATGGCAAATCTTGGCGCCTACCATACTGTAGGATAAATGTCAGCGCCCACAATATTGTTCATGTTCTAACATGTCTGGAAGGTTGTGGTGCATCCTTCTGACACGGCCTAACAGTACTGTCCTATAGGTGTGAAGGGTATGGTCCTTGGTATTGTGTTTGACTTGAGAGCCCTCTGCTTGACTCTCTGGGTTCTTACCGAGTGGCCATCCCTGTTCGGTCATTTCCTAGTCGGCTCTGATCATGCTAGTCAAAGAAGAGCTACAAGCAGAGGTTTGGTGTACTCCCGGTCGGAGAGGTGGGCCGAAGTCAGAAGCAAGCGTCGCCTTTCCTTGGCTAGGCCTTCTGGTCAGAGGGGCGGGCTAGAGTTAGAAGCGAGCGTCATTCCTCCTTGGCCAAGCCTTCCGGTCAGATAGGTAGGTCAGAGTCAGAAGCGAGCATTATCCTCTCCTTGGCCAGGCCTTCCGGTTGGAGAGATGGGCTGGAGTCGAAAGCAGGAGTTGTTCCTCCTTGGTGAAAGCTCTAGTTTGGTTTTGGTAAATTGATGAAACCCTAAGTGCTAACCTAGTTTATCAAGTAATCTTGAGATAGGTAGCACACTCCAAGTGGTGAAGCAAATGGAGATCATAGCATGATGACGATGATGCCATGGTGATGATCAATTGCTTGGACTTAGAAAGAAGAAAGAGAAAAACAAAAAGCTCAAGGCAAAGGTACAAATTGTAGGAGCTATTTTGTTTTGGTGATCAAGACACTTAGAGAGTGTGATCACATTTAGGTTTGATAGCCGTACTACTAAGAGGGGTGAAACTCGTATCGAAATGCGGTTATCAAAGTGCCACTAGACACCCTAACTCATTGCAAGGGTGAAGAAGTTAGAGGTGAAAAGTAGTTAGTCATGCTGGTCACAAGGTGACCAAAAACTGGTCTCAGAGGGACCGATGCGTCCGGTCAAGTGTGGCAGTGAAGACGCTAGTGTCGGTCAATCGACTAGATGCTGGGTCGTGGACTGACCGGACGCTGAGGTCCAGGGTCCGGTCCTATTATCGAACAGCGCAAAAGAAAGTCACTGAGTAACCGAACGCTGTCAGGGTCCGGTCCAGCATGATCGGACTCGTCCGGACGAAGAAAATTGTATCTAGAACCTTACTGGAAATGACCGGACGCTGGAGGTTGAGCATACGGTCAGTTTGTGCGCTGTGTCCAGTCAACAGATGACCATTGAAATCTGACAAACAATATTTGAAGCAGGGGACACGTGGCGTGAATCACGTGACCGGACGTTGAGGGCCAGCATCCGGTCGATCGGATTAAGCGTCCGGTCACCCCACATTGTGCCCAGTGAAGGGGTACAACGGCTCTATTTCGTGGGGGCTTCTATTTAAGCCCCATGGCCAGTTGAAGCTCATACCTTTGGCTATTTTCATTGACATAGCAACCTTATGAGCTTAGCCAAAGCCCTCCCACTCATCTCCATCATTGATTCATCATCTTTGTTAGATTGGGAGAGAATCCAAGTGCATTGCTTGAGTGTTTGCATCTAGAGGCACTTGGTGTTCGTGTTTCGCTACGGGATTCGCTTGTTACTCTTTGTGGTTGCCGCCACCTAGATGGCTTGGAGCAGCGAGGATCGTCGAGCGGAGGGTGGTGATTGTCTCCGGCTCCGATCGTGGTGATTGTGAGGGGTTCTTGACCTTTCTCCGGCGGAGAGCCAAAAGGTACTCTAGTGGATTGCTCGTGGCTTGTGTGATCCTCATCTTGTGTTGGTTGTGCAGCACCCTATTGAGAGTTTGGCATGTGAAGCCAATTAGCGTGTGAACCTCCAAGTGAGTGAATCGCCACAATGAGGACTAGCTTGTCGGCAAGCAAGTGAACCTCGGTAAAAAATCATTGTGTTCATCATTGATTCTGAGGTGATTGGTCTTCATTGTTATTCATACTTGTGATTGATTGGTTTCTTCATCTACACGGCTGTATAACCTTCTTCATCACTCTCTTTACATTACCGCAAACTAGTTGTCAAGCTCTTTAGTGTAGCTAGTTGTGAGAGCTTGCTTGCTTGGTTGGTGTGGCTCTTTAGTTAGCCTTTGAGAGCACACTAACATAGGGTAGTGTCATAGCTTTTGTGTGAATAGATACTATCTAAACTAGAATTGTGATATGTGGCTTGCATTTTGAGTAGGCTAGCGCAACACTTGCTTCGCCTCATAATTGTCTAACCATTTTGTTAAGTGTTGTTGTAAAAAATTTTATTAGGCTATTCACCCCCCTCTAGCCATTAGGACCTTTCAAGTGGTATCAGAGCCGAGGTCACCGTGATTTGAGGCTTAATAACCTTTAGTGTAAAAATGGCTCAAATCAACAACACCAAGAAGCCACCCCAATTTGATGGCATAAATTATCCCTATTGGAAGTCAAAAATGACCACACACATTAAGTCAATCAATAGAAAGGTGTGGAAGGTGGTAGAAACCAAAATTGAGATTGGTGATCCGGAGAATCCCACCACGGCCGAAGAAGTGCTTCTCCAAAACAATGACATTACTCTAAGTGCTATTCATGATGCAATTGATGAGAGAACATTTGAGCAAATCAAGAATATTGAGATGGCTCATGAGGCTTGGAAGAAGTTGGAAGAATCATTTGAGGGCACTGAAGCCGTGAAGGGTGCAAAGGCTTACATTCTCAAGGAGAAGTTTGCAAGCTTCAAGATGAAGGAGGATGAGAGTGTGCTGGAGATGTTTCATAGGCTTCAAAGTGCTTATCAATGATCTCAAAGCACTTGGAGAAGAGGTGAAGGACAAGGACTTCTCCCACAAGTTCTTGAGATGCTTACCTTCAAGATTTGGCACATTGGTTACTATTTTAGTAAGGAGTGGTTTGGACACCATGACACCAAACCAAGTGTTGGGAGACATCATGACCGATGATACATATAGGGATGAAGATGAGAACGAAGAAAAGAAGGAGAAGAAAGATGAGTAGAAGGATGAGAAGAAGAAGAGTGTGGCATTCAAGGCGACATCATCCAAGGGCAAAGCTAAGCAAGAAACATCAAGTGAAGAAGATGAATTATGGGATGATGATGATGATGATGAGAAGATGGCTCTCTTTGTCAAGAGATTTGGCAAGTTCATGGTGAAGAAGGGCTATTGTGCTAGAAGAAAGAAGTCTTCATCCAAGAACAAAGAAGAGTCAAGAAGGTACTTCAAGTGTGGAAGCAAAGATCATCTTGTTGCTCAATGCCCATATAATAGCGACAATGATGATGACAACAAGAAGAACAAGAAGAAGGACTAGAAGAAAAAGAAAGAGAAGAAGGACAAGATGACATTCAAGAATAAGAAGGGTGGTTCATATGTGGTCACTTGGGATAGTGATGCTTCCTCAAGTGATGATGATGATAGTGATGATGACAAGACCACCAAGAAGAAGGCATTTGCAAGCATCGCTATCAATGAGAAGCCTTCTCTCTTCGAATCTTCATCATGCTTCATGGCTAAGGCCACTAAGGTACAAACTAGTGATGATGAAAGCGATGAAGAACATGACGATGAAAATGAAAATGAAAATAACCATGATAGTGATAGTGATGATGATGAACCCACCAAAGATGAATTATTTGATATGCTAGAGGATGCTAGAGAACACTTTGACATCAAGAGAAAGGAATGCAAAAGCTTGCGTAAGGAACTAAAAGCCCTTAAGCAAGCCTTTGATGAGCTCAATGCAAAAGCTTGAAAAGGCTCATTCCTCTTTGCTTGATTTGCAAAATAAAAAGAAGCATGTTAAAACATGCAATGTAGGTTTAACTTGTGATATAATTGATGAATCACTATCTATGCCTATCATTATTGCTCCTACTAACCCTTCTTGTAGCACTTCCACTTCTACCTCATCTAGTAGTGATGGTCTCAATTGTGATGCCTCACTAGTGGTTGAGAATGAGAACCTCAAGAAGGAGGTCAATAAGCTCACTCACACCTTGGCTAAGGCTTATGGTGGTGAGGACCGCTTGCTTATGTGCTTGGGTAGCCAAAGAGCTTCTCTCTACAAAGAGGGATTCGGCTATACCTCCAAGAAAGGCAAGGTGGCCTTTGCTCCTCACAAGACTAGTTTTGTGAAGAACAATGGTCGGTTTTGCATTAGTTGCAAGCAAGTGGGTCATAAAGAGCAAGAATGCAACAACAAGACCAAAAATGCTAATGTATCCTCCATAAAGCTTGATTCATGCTATATGCTTACTAAGGGTACAAATGGTGTGAAGGCTAAGTTCATTGGTAAACCATGGACGGGCTCAAAGAAGAAAGCCATTTGGGTACCAAAGAGCTTAGTGACTAACCTTCAAGGACCCAAGCAAGTTTGGGTACCTAAAAAGAATTGATCTTCTTTTATAGGTCAATTACAAAGCCAGAGGAAGGCATTGGGTTCTTGATAGTGGGTGCACTCAACACATGACCGGTGATGCAAGAATATTCAACTCAATTAGCACCAATGGCAATGATGGTTATGATAATATCACATTTGGTGACAATGGCAAAGGCAAGGTCAAAGGGCTTGGTAAGATTGCAATATCAAATGACATGAGCATATCCAATGTGTTGCTAGTTAAGAGCTTGAATTTCAATTTGCTATCCGTGGCTCAATTGTGTGATCTTGGATTCAAATGCATATTTGGAGTAGATGATGTAGAGATCATAAGTGTAGATGGCTCTAATTTGATCTTCAAAGGCTTTAGATATGAGAATCTATACTTGATTGATTTCAATGCTAGTGAAGCTAGATTATCTACATGCTTGCTCACTAAGTCTAGCATGGGTTGGTTATGGCATAGAAGGCTTGGTCATGTTGGAATGAAACAATTGAATAGATTGGTTAAGATGACTTAGTTAAAGGCTTGAAAGATGTTATATTTGAAAAGGATAAGCTTTGTAGCTCTTGTCAAGCTAGCAAACAAGTTGGAAACACCCATCCTAAGAAAAGCATGATGAGAACTAGTAAAGCATTTGAGTTATTGCACATGGATTTGTTTGGGCCAACACAATACACTAGTATCGGTGGAAATAAATATGGCTTTGTGATAGTGGATGACTACACTAGATACACATGGGTATTCTTTCTAGTGGACAAAAGTGATGTATTTGCAACATTCAAATCATTTGTTAAAGGCATTCACAATGAGTTTGAAACAACCATCAAGAGAGTTTGAAGTGACAATGGTAGTGAGTTCAAGAACACTAGAATTGATGAGTTATATGATGAATTTGGAATTAGACATCAATTCTCGACCAAGTACACACCTCAATCAAATGGCCTTGTTGAGAGGAAGAATAGAACACTCATTTATATGGCAAGGTCTATGCTTAGTGAGTACAATATGAGTCAATCTTTTTAGGCCAAAGCCATCAACACGGCTTGCTATTGTAGCAACCACCTCTATTGTCACCGATTGAAAGAGAAGACACCATATGAGCTCTTGAATGGTAGAAAGCCAAACATTGCATATTTTTGGGTCTTTGGTTGCAAATGCTATATCTTGAAGAAAGGCACAAGATTGGGCAAGTTTGACAAAAAAATGTGATGAAGGATTCCTACTTGGCTATTCCGCTACAAGCAAAGCATATAGAGTTTGGAATTTGGATAGTGGTACTCTTGAGTTAGTTCATGATGTTGAATTTGATAAAACCAAGGGTTCACAAGTAGAGAATGAGAACTTGGAAGATGTTAGAGGCATTTAACTTTCAAATACCATGAAGAACATGGATATTGGTGAATTGAGGCCTAGGCAAGTAAATGATGATGAAGATGATCAAGTGCAAGTGCTCTCTAACTCAAATGTGCAAGATGATACAAATCAAGTTAGTGCAAGTGGATCTCATGACAATGAACAAGATCAAGTGGCTAGTACATCATCTCAACCCAATGATTAAGCAAGTGCAAGTAATCAAGTTCCAATCCTCCACCCAACCAATATTACAAGAGATCATCCATTGGACACTATCATTGGTGATATTTCAAGAGGTATACAAACAAGATCAAGATTGGCATCATTTTGTGAACACTTCTCATTTGTGTCATCCATTGAACCAAAGAAGATAGATGAAGCATTAAAAGATGTTGATTGGGTGAATGCTATGCATGAAGAATTGAATAACTTCACAAGAAATCAAGTATGGGAACTAGTAGAGAGATCAAAGGAACACAATGTGATTGGAACCAAATGGGTCTTTAGAAACAAGCAAGATCAAGATGCGATAGTAGTAAGGAACAAAGCAAGATTGGTAGCACACGGCTATACACAAGTTGAAGGTCTTGACTTTGGAGAAACATATGACGTGGTTGCTAGAATAGAAGCAATAAGAATCTTGCTAGCCTATGCTTGTGCCCACAATATCAAACTCTATCAAATGGATGTCAAGAGTGCATTTCTCAATGGCTACATCAATGAAGAAGTATATGTTGAGCAACCTCCCAGTTTTGTAGATGACAAGAAGCCCAACCATGTGTACAAGTTGAAGAAAGCATTGCATGGCTTAAAGCAAGCACCTAGAGCATGGTATGAGAGATTGAGGGACTTCCTACTCTCTAAAGGGTTCATAATGGGCAAGGTTGACACCACTCTTTTCATCAAGAAGATTGGAAAAGATCTATTTGTATTACAAATATATGTTGATGACATCATATTTGGATCAACCAATCAAGATTTTTGTGATGAGTTTAGAAAGATGATGGCTAATGAGTTTGAGATGTCCATGATTGGAGAATTGAGTTACTTTCTTAGTCTTCAAATCAAGCAGTTAAAAAATGGTATATTTGTGAGTCAAGGCAAGTACATCAAGGACATGATCAAGAAGTTTGGCATGAGTGATAGCAAAGTCATTAGCACACCAATAGAAACAAATGGCAACTTGGATAGTGATGCAAGTGGAAATTTGGTGGATCAAAAGTTTTATCGGTCTATGATTGGAAGCCTACTCTATGTGACCGCATCAAGGCCGGATGTCATGTTTAGTGTATGCATGTGTGCAAGATTTTAAGCCTCACCAAGAGAAAGTCATTTGAAGGCTACAAAGAGGATATTGAGGTACTTGAAGCATACACCAAATGTTGGTTTGTGGTATCCCAAAGGAGTAAAGTTTGAGCTAGTTGGTTACTCCTACTCGGACTATGCGGGATGCAAGGTTGAAAGAAAGAGAACCTCGGGCACATGTCAATTGTTGGGAAGATCACTTGTTTCATGGTCATCAAAGAAACAAAATAGTGTTGCATTATCAACCGCCGAAGTCAAATACATATCCGCCGGTAGTTGTTGTGCACAAGTACTTTAGATGAAGGTCACTTTGAGTGACTTTGGAATTAAGTTCAAGAAAGTGCCATTGCTATGTGACAATGAGAGTGCGATCAAGTTGACCAACAATCTGGTTCAGCATTCAAGAACAAAGCACATTGATGTCCGCCACCATTTCATAAGAGATCACCAACAAAAAGGGGACATTTGTATTGAGAGTGTAGGCACCAAAGATCAACTTGCCGATATATTCACCAAGCCATTGGATGAGAAAAGGTTTTGCAAGCTAAGGAATGAGTTGAACATATTAGATTTCTCAAATATGTGTTGATGCATCCCCCACTTATATGACATGCCTCTCCTTCGAGCTATTCAAGGTAAAAATTGATTGGCATGACATACATCCTTGCTAAGGACATGTTTAGTGCATCTAGCCATCTCTCCGTTTTATTAGGCTCATTCATGAAAATCAAATAAATTTGATGTTTATATGGTATCACTATTGCTTCTATGCTTGACTTAATCTAGTGGTAGCATATGACATGTTTATGGGCTTGTAAACCTAGTGTTTGATCTAGAAAATGAGCTCTAAGTGTTTAACTCAATATGGTACAAGATAACCCTTATTTGGAGGTGTGAAGAAGCTTGTCCTTGGATCAAACCGAGTTAAATATCTTTGGTAAATGATCTAGATTGGACCAAATTTGGAAATATGATCCTCACCCCATTGATTGACATTGATAATCTCAACCTATCTATAATTTAAGCCTTTGTGGTCATTAATGACAAATGGGGAGAGAAACAAAGATATAAGAAATAGGGGGAGAAATAACAAAGATATTAGTACATGAGGAGAAAGAAGTGTACTAAGATGGTGAAAAGACAACAAAGGGGGAGAACTTGACATAGGGGGAGAGATATGACAAAGAAAATGGATCAATTAAAATCTTAAGCATACAAGTAGAGGGAGCAAGCTCATGAACTTGTATGGTGCATTTGAATGTGCATTTCATATGTTGGCTTGCATGGCATAAGTTTTGAATTTCAACATCCATGCTTGTGTGGTGTATGTTAGTTGTAAGGTTGAATGATGAAATGAAATCACTAAATAACTTTCATTTCCAAGTAAGTTTTTACAAGTGGTATCTTTTCAAAGTATGTTTCCAAGTGGTATAGAACTAACCATGGTGCTAAGGATGATATAATGGTGCACTTCGATTGGTATCACGCTTCAAAGGTCTATCTTTTATACCTTAGCATCATTTGGTAGACATTGTCTCCTATATTTCCTATCTAAGCATATGTGCAAGCTACAATCCAAACTCTTCACACATATGTAGGGGGAGCAATTGCTACCATATGGAGTTCATGAAACTTGTCCATATCCTTTTACACATGGTAAATATGCTTGGGCAAGCAACATGGATTCAATTGAATTTCAATTCATATCTTTGTGAAAGGGTTGTCATCAATTACCAAAAAGGGGGAGAATGAAAGCTCTAGTTTGGTTTTGGTAAATTGATAAAACCCTAAGTGCTAACCTAGTTTATCAAGTGATCATGAGATAGGTAGCACACTCCAAGTGGTGAAGCAAATGAAGATCATAGCATGATGATGATGATGCCATGGTGATGATCAATTGCTTGGACATAGAAAGAAGAAAGAGAAAAACAAAAAGCTCAAGGCAAAGGTATAAATTGTAGGAGCTATTTTGTTTTGGTGATCAAGACACTTAGAGAGTGTGATCACATTTAGGTTTGATAGCCGTACTATTAAGAGGGGTGAAACTCGTATCGAAATACGGTTATCAAAGTGCCACTAGATGCTCTAACTCATTGCATATGCATTGATCTAGTGGAATGCTAACACCCTTGAAAATGTTTGTGAAAATATGCTAACACATGTGCACAAGGTGATACACTTGGTGATTGGCACATTTGAGCAAGGGTGAAGAAGTTAGAGGTGAAAAGGAGTTAGTCACGCTGGTTTCAAAGTGACCAGACGTTGGTCTCGGAGGGACTGGTGCGTCCGGTCAAGTGTGGCAGTGAAGATGCCAATGTCGGTCAATCGACCGAACACTGGATCATGGACTGACCGGATGATGAGGTCTAGGGTTCGGTCCTGTTGTCGGACAACGTAGAAGAAAGTCACTGAGTGACCAGACGCTGTCAGGGTCCAGTCAAGCATGACCGGACGCGTCCGGTCGAAGAAAATCATATCTAGAACCTTATTGGAAACAATTGGACGCTGGAGGCTATGCATCCGATGAGTTTGTGCGCTGCGTCCGATCAACAGATGACCGTTGAAATCTGATGAATAGTATTTGAAGCAGGGGACATGTGGCGTGAATCACGTGATCGGACGCTGAGGGCCAGCGTCCGATCGATCGGACCGGAGCGTCCGGTCACCCCGCGTTGTGCCCAGTGAAGGGGTACAACGGTTCTATTTTGTGGGGGCTTCTATTTAAGCCCCATGGCCGGTTGAAGCTCATACCTTTGGCTATTTTCATTGACATAGCAATCTTATGAGCTTAGCCAAAGCCCTCCCACTCATCTCCATCATTGATTCATCATCTTTGTCAGATTGGGAGAGAATCCAAGTGCATTGCTTGAGTGTTTGCATCTAGAGGCACTTGGTGTTCGTGTTTCGCTGCGGGATTCGCTTGTTACTCTTTGTGGTTGCCGCCACCTAGATGGCTTGGAGCAGCGAGGATCATCGAGCGGAGGGTGGTGATTGTCTCCGGCTCCGATCGTGGTGATTGTGAGGGGTTCTTGACCTTTCTCCGGCGGAGAGCCAAAAGGTACTCTAGTGGATTGCTCATGGCTTGTGTGATCCTCATCCTGTGTTGGTTGTGCGGCACCCTATTGAGGGTTTGACGTGTGAAGCCAATTAGCGCATGAACCTCCAAGTGAGTGAATCGCCACAACGAGGACTAGCTTGCCGGCAAGCAAGTGAACCTCGGTAAAAAAATCATTGTGTTCATCATTGATTCCGAGGTGATTGGTCTTCATTGTTATTCATCCTTGTGATTGATTGGTTGCTTCATCTACACGGCGGTATAACCTTCTTGATCACTCTCTTTACATTACCGTAAACTAGTTGTCAAGCTCTTTAGTGTAGCTAGTTGTGAGAGCTTGCTTGCTTGGTTGGTGTGGCTCTTTAGTTAGCCTTTGAGAGCACACTAACATAGGGTAGTGTCATAGCTTCTGTGTGAATAGATACTATCTAAACTAGAATTGTGATAGGTGGCTTGCATTTTGAGTAGGCTAACGCAACACTTGCTTTGCCTCATAATTGTCTAACTATTTTGTTAAGTGTTGTTATAGAAATTTTTATTAGGTTATTCACCCCCCCTCTAGCCATTAGGACCTTTCACTTGACCAGGCCTTCCGGTCGGAGAGGCGGGCAGGAGTCGGAAGCGAGCGTCGTTCCTCCTTGGCCAGGCCATCCGGTCGGAGAGGCGGACCGAAGTCGGAAGCGGGCGTCGTTCCTCCTTGGCTAGGCCTTCCGGTCGGAGAGCCGGGCCGGAGTCGGAAGCGAGCGTCGTTCCTCTTTGGTCAGGCCTTCCGGTCGAAGAGGCGGGGCGAAATCGGAAGCGAGCGTCGTTTCTCCTTGGCCAGGCCTTCCGGTTGGAGACTGGATCGCCCTTCTGGCCTATCGTTAGATATTTGGGCCGGCCCAGGAGTTACGCGTCGTTCGCAACGTCGTTTGCTGGGCCGAGCTTTTGCTGGGAAGCAGGTCCATTAGGGACCCCGGGTTTATGAACTCGACATTTATACTGAATGGTATCAATGGCGGAGCCAGAAATTATACATAAGGGGGCAACTATAAAGGTTCAACTTGTAAAATTTGGGCACAGCTCAACTGGTTAGGTTCCTCGTGGTAAACGTATGGGTTAATTCATCGACTTAGCACGCGTACTTGCATATTCTTATATATGTATTGTAGGATTTAAGGCGATATTTTTTCAGTGGTAGGCGATATGTCAGTTAACAGCAAGGTTCTACGATGATTTTATAAATCTCAAGAACTAACCACCTAGTCTTTGCTTATAGTGATGATTTTATTATCTAGTGTTTTTTGGTTGTGCTCATATGAATAATTTTAATTTATTATATAGTTTGATTCTCCCTTAGTATTTTTTTGGCGTGATATGTTAGGGGGTACCAGCCCCCCTGGCTCAGTATAGGGATGACTTTTTTTATAACAGTATAGGGATGACTTAGTGCTGTAATATATATATCTTTATAAGTATAGGATGACTCCGTGCTGTAGTATATCGTTATAACAACATATCTCACTATGCGGCGCCGCTATATTTATGATGTGATGAGAGCCCCGGTCCATTATATAAAAGGAGGCAGGGAGCCACATGGCCACCACGCCAACCCCACCTCACCGCACCTCCAGCCGTTCCTGCCGCCGCAAGGTCCTGCAGCAGGGCTTTCTCTCATCCGTTATATAAAAGGAGGCAAGAGCCACATGGCCACCACCCCAACCCCACCTCACCGCACCTCCGGCCGACCCCGACGCCACAAGGTCGGGCTCTCTCCCTCTCCACCGCTCCCTCTCCAGCATGAAGCTCCTGTTCTGGCGTCTCTCCAACATGAAGCACCTGCTTCGGCGTCTCTTTCGCATGGCTACCGCGGCGTCCGCCAAGGCCTCGACCGTCGTGTCGCAGCTCTTCGACGCGCGGCGTCTGGGCGGCGATGCTCGCGTCCCGAAGGGCCACGTGGCTGTCTGCGTCAACGAGGAGGGCGGGCCCGTGGAGCGGTACGCCATGTGCGCCAAGCTTGGCTATGTTCGGCTAGGAAAGAACGGCTGGCTGGTGGCCTTTTTTCTAGCTAGAGCAGTGTTTTTCTCTCACAAAATTTCAACCTAAACAGTATTTCCAGCATGAGCAGTGTCGGATTTCATCCCAGCCGAACACTTTCCAGCATGAAGAGTGTTGGATTTCATCCCAGCTGGAATGAAATACGACACTGTTTATGCTAAAAATATTGTTCATGCTAAAATTTTGTGAGAGAAAAATGCTGCTCCGACCAGAAAAAAAAAAATAAAGGCAACCAGCCAGCCGTTCCGTCGGCCGCCCAACCTTCGCCGCGCAGGAGTACGGGTACGGCTACCCCGGCGCGCTCCACATCCCCTGCCCCGTCACCGACTTCCACGACCTCCTCCTCCAGCTCTCCTCCGCCTCCACCTGCGCCGCCGCGGACCACCCCGACGACGACGACGCGGCGCTCTGCTACTAATACTAGGCTTCGGATTCGGCTACGACGACACGGCGCAGGAGTATGGGGGAAAACCGACATCACTAGAACTATAGCAGTAACAGTCGCAGCTGAAGGTTGGGCAGGATGCACATTTCATGCTTGCCAGCTATAGTCTTTTTGAGTTTAGGTTGCCATTAATATATTAGAAATGGAACAGAAAGATAAGCCAACGACAAGCATTCGGAACATCAACAAGCTAATTCAGTTAGCACACTTATGGTCTCTGGAACATCAAAAAATTGTAAAGGTCAAGCAATTTGACAATAGGTGCTAAAACAAAAACACTTTTGCCTGGCTCAAGAGCTGCTCCCAGGCGTTCGATTCTGTCCGCCTGAGTACAGGATGCATGCCTGGCCGGCGAGGCAGCAATCAAACAGGCCCAAAGCAGTGGAGCATACAAGCTTCTTTGTTCTTACACATACTCAAGTTTTCATAATGCTGCCCATAATCACTGCTAGCCTTCACAAAGCAGTACAGCTGCAAGGGACAGGAAGAACTTACAAATCTACAAGTGCAAAAGAAATGGCAGGCAGGCAGTGACCATCTCCAAAAATTTCACATTTGAAAGTATTACCTAAGTTTCACAGTGGATACAAGATAGCAACAAGTATATGTTTGCATGCAAAAAAGGTCATGTTCTTCTACAAATAGCAATGCAAAAATCACAGAACTCTATCGAACTGAGCTAATAGAAAAGGCACCATGGTCATTCCAGATCCATCAGGGAGCAGCATGTCAAAAGCACAACCAACTAAATACTACATACCATTCATTTCCATCTCCATTGAACAGGGCAGATGATAATACTGCTACCAGATAAATTAACAGACGGAACCACGAATAGCACCCAACTACTAGTACCACCACCACCAGACACCCGTACAAACAAGAGGGGAGGGAACCTAGCTAAGACGAGGTGAACTTGGTGACGGCCTTCGTGCCTTCAGATACGGCGTGCTTGGCGAGCTCCCCGGGGAGGACGAGGCGGACGGAGGTCTGGATCTCGCGGGAGGTGATGGTGGGCTTCTTGTTGTAGCGCGCGAGCTTGGCGGCCTCAGCGGCGAGCTTCTCGAAGATGTCGTTGATGAAGGAGTTCATGATGGACATGGCCTTGGACGAGATGCCGATGTCCGGGTGCACCTGCTTGAGCACCTTGAAGATGTAGATCTTGTAGGTCTCCACGCTCTTCTTGGCCTTCTTCTTGCCCTTCTTGCCCTCGCCGTCCTTGCCGGCGCTGGACTTGCCCGCGGGGAGGCGCTTCTCCGCCTTCGGCTTCTTCCCTGCCGGGGCCTTCTCCGCCTTCTCGGCCGCGGGCTCCTCCTCCGCCGGCTTCTTCGCAGCCGGCTTCTTCTCAGCCTTGGGCGCCATCGATGCTGCGGCTTGATTCGAGGTGGGGGCGGCTTCGAGTTTTGCTCGGTCGGGTTTGGGGGTGGGGGATTCGCTGTGTTGGCTTGTGATTGATGAGGAGAAAGAGGCGAGGGGTGTGATCAGTTTATAGACCACAAGGGACGGGCGCTGATTGGTCTAAAGCCAAGTGCCCCGGATCGATGACGTGGGGAGGTGGGAGCCATGGGTGCTCCATCAAGTGGACGGCTGTGATGGGTTTCGACGCGGATTGCTGACGTGTCTGCTGGTGGGTTTTCGGGGCTCGCAGGCCGGAGAGGTGGGGCAGACTTCTGGGCTTTTGAGCTTGGGTAGTGTTTAGTTCCCAAAATTTTTTAAGATTCTTTGTCACATCAAATTTTTAGATGCATATATAAAGTATTAAATATAAATAAAAAATAAAATTAATTATATAGTTTAGACAAAATTCACGAGACGAATCTTTTAAGTCTAATTAGACTATGATTGGACACTAATTATCAAATAACAATGAAAATACTACAGTACCATTTCATCAAAAAAATTCACAAACTAAACAAGCCCTTGATTTCCATGCTAGCCTGTGCTATGGCCATCATTCGATCACAGGCCTTGTTTAAACTTCGGCGATCTTTGAACAAACGTACATCCATAATGTCTCTAGGTAGTGTAGATCACAATGCTTTTTATTCTTCACATTTATCTAAGTTCTTTTTGCCTTCTTGTCAAAAAATAATAGGTAAGGGATCACAAGCAAGTTGAGTTCAAATTCTCACTTGACATAAGGGTTTAAGGTTAAGGGAGCCTAATAAAAAGAGTGGATGCACACTTAATACTTTCTAAATACTAATGGAATCCTTAATCATTAATTAAGGCCCTGTTCGGCTGGCTGAAAAAAAAATGATTGATGCTGACGCTGATGCTGATTAGTTGTGAGAGAAAAATATTATTATTTCGCTGAAACGGTACGACTGATAAATTCAAGTGAGCAGGACTTCCCAACCGCTCTAATAAGCCAAAACACTCTCTAGGACCCCAAGAGTGGTTGCATGAGATGGTGGACTATACATTGGCTCGTTCGCTTGTCTGAAATTTGGCTGAAACTGGCTGGTTTTGTGAGAAAAAATATTGTTTGACTGATTTTGATGAACAGTGAAATAAGTGGGCAACCAGCCGGCTGGTCTGGATTTATCTTATCCTATGTCGGAGAATTCTGGTAGCTTCCACCAGACACAACTCCAAACTAGTCATTATTGTATGAACAAACAACTCTGGTGCTGCAGCAGAGAATTACAATGACAGTTTCTGCGCTATCAAATACACCCTGTCTATAACTAACCTCCGGTGTAAGAGAGAGTTTCCTAAATCCCTTTCTAATCCTTGGTTTTTAGCAAAATAAAAAAAAATTATCTCCAACAGCTCCTAATACATCCTTCTAATCTTTTAGAACTTGGAAAAAGTCACCATATTTCGCGTAAAATTACGCGCTTCCGAGTCGTGCGTATTTTTTCTCCCCGCGTGTATTTGTTGGTCAATTTAAAGGTAAAAGGGCGTGGAAAGAATAAAGAATAATAAAGGGTTCCTGATGCAAATGTATAAGAGAGAAACAATTTATAAAAGTGGTTAGGATAATTTAGAAATAGTATATGATTCTTGATACAAAATTATATTATTATTTTAGGAGTGGATTATTAGAAACTGTTAAAGATGATCTTATTTATTTCTCCTAATACCTTTTTAGAAGTTGAAAAACAACATGTTTTTTTGAAAGACAAAATATGATACTCTCGAAGATGCTCTAATCTCCGGTGCCTTTACACCTCTCAGTCAACTGCATATCCTCTCTGTGGTGTCACTCCGATGACCACACTAGAGTCATGCCTTGCATAGTCAAAGCAAAGCCTACACAAGGCACTATTCCGAAAGCTCCGGTGGTTTCTTCGATGCACACAACGTAGAGCTTCACTGCCTATAAAAGCAATGCAATATCTTCCAATTCAACTCCTTCGAGTTTGGCTTTGGGTTTCATCCATTCTCGAGCTTCATCTGAACTACATTGCTAGTTTTCAAGTGTGCACTACATCCACTTAGTAGACTTACTTAGATCAAGCTACCCTTCATACCCCTCTTCGTAGTACAACCAAAGAAGAAAACAAGAATCTAGCTACTCTAAGTGTATTTCAACACCAAACTACACTTAAAACTACCTTGTCCTTAGCCTTCATGTTTATCTTTTTAAAAAACGATCAAGATTCATAATTAAGAGCATGAAAATCAAAAGAGCCCAATTTATATGCATTATTGTGACCTCACAGAACCGACCAATTTATAAGAGCACAAGTACAAAAATAATTGCAGAAACGATCAAATTCTCGAACTTTAGCCCATATAAACCCGGTAGTCAACTAAAATCTCGAAGGATTTCAAACCAACTTGCATACAACCAAGATCACAGTAATTCAACATAACATATCATACGTTACAACATTTCGTAGACATTTGCAAATAGATTACATCATCACAGAGTCATCGTTATTACAAAACAAGTCTTGTAAAGTACGCGGAAGCAAATAGTTTAACTTACACACCCGAGTTCAAATACAAATACTGGTTCGCTGATCACAACCCGCAAAAGCATTTAGCTAAGAGAAACAGGGATCATGCCCATGATCTAGTCTTCATCACCCACTGGGTGGAGACAATACTTACAGAATCCCTGATATATGAGGTCATCTGCAACAAGAGTGAATAAACCCTGAGTACGAGAATGTACTCAGCTAGACTTACCCGTCGAAAACCAAAACAAATGACACCAAGGATTATGCATAGCTTAATGTAGTGGATCTGGCTGACACTTTCTTTTTGCGAAAAAGCATAAGTAATAATGATCAACTCTTAACCTGAACTAGCAGTGACTTTTAGCCATTAACCTGTCATCTATATTAGCACCTGTACTAAGCAGTCATTTTATTAGGGTGCAAACATTAATAACCATATCAGGTATACATTGTGGCAACCTTATCATCATCATCCATTTAACCATATCGTTAAATTAATTGAATCTACGTTGCCGCTGCTCAGTCAAGTTCTCACTATCCAGGAGAGACAGCGATTCGAATCGATTCCTATCCAGCTAGAGGGGTATTCCTAAACACAAACCCTGCTTCCCCCGTCAAGGTCGCAAACAAGTCACTGTTGGTACAATTCAGGAGTCACGAGTCCGAACAGTGCCACAAAATCAGAGAACCACTCTGCCATGAGTGCTCGGTGACTTAACCCGCCCTTGGGCTTACGCCAATGGTTCTCTACACATCCTTACTTCCATCCAGATTGCGGACCCCTACTCGCGTCCCCGGCCTGAACCGAGCTACTAGGCTTCACGGTCGAAATGACTTATCCGGCCAGCTAAGTGTTAGGCTGCGTTCAACATGACATGAGGACGTACAACATATCGGTCCTTAAACGACTCAGACGGAGTTACTATGTCTAAACCTACACAAGACTCCGCCCGGTCTTAATTTATTATTAACATGGTTCTTTTCCACGATAGTAAATATAGCCAACTGTGATCCACCTCATCCTAAAGCTCGCAGGTGACAGGAAATCACCTGACTTCTACCGCACTAAGCATGGCTAAGCATTTAACCCATTCCTGAACTTAAATAGGATTCCAGTGCGATATCTAGACAAGGAGGGATATATAATGCAGCAATTGGTTCCAACCAATCCCTATACTTAATGCATCATCAACGAATAAAAGGTACTCAATGTATTTGTAAAACATGGGAGACTTAATATGCTCTGGGGCTTGCCTTTTAGAAAAGAGGAAGGCTGGTGGTCAGGGCACTCGGGCAACTTCTCCGCGGCGGCTGCTTCGTCGGCTTCCTACACCTCGGGCTCCTCCTCCAGGTTGGCTCCCTCGAACTCCAGCAACATCACTCCCTTCGACACACCTATCGCATGAATGCGCAAAATAAATATCATGGATGCACATGAACGAAGTCAGGGATGCTCGGGGAATGCACATGCTCATTGTAGTCTGCATATTCCAACTTAAGCCCTATTTAAATCACTTTACTTACCAAGTTTATACAACCTAACGTATAATTGCTCGTCTTCAGTTAATGACCTAGCATCTGCACCTAAGCATATTCTCAAGTTAGGCTAACCCCTAAACAATCACGAGAACAATGCAACAAGCATACACTCAAGAATTTGTATTTCAACAAAATGGAGGCTATATAGCAGTACAGTAAACTGGCCATAACTATAGATTTAGAAATCCAAATGGCATGCAATAAGACAATTTGGAAATCTTTTGAAATTGTCTACAATTCATTTTCATACCTCAAAGCATGATTCCAACCTTTACTAGGTTGAACTCTTTAATCAACAGATCTCTGTCTTAACAAGGCAGAGAATAGACAAAAACTGGAACCTAACTTTAAACAGCTGTAGTTCCTAAACTACTGGGCCAAATGCCATCAAATTTTGACAGGAACTAGATACATAAATTATCTACAACTTTTTTATTCATCACATTCACAGTAAACCAAAATATCATGGAGAACTTTATAAAGTCCCCAAATCTGTCCAGAGGGACATATGCAAACAAAATAATTATTAACTTATGAGGTAAACACATAATTGGACAAAACTAACACTACTCACTTAATACACATATCACAAGAACACCAGAAAGTAGGGTGTTCCTCACCAAAATATTTCTTTTAATACCTTTCTTAATTTAATTAATTAATTAGAGGAAATGCTAAACATATACGAAAACTACATCGTTAAATCTAAAAAAATTACAGTAGATACTACATGCTCTAAGTAGACCACTATAAAAATTTCACACCATTTGAGCAAGTATAACAGCCTACACAAAAATGATAAGACATAATGGCTTAAAATGACATAATTAGGAAACCTTAGTAAAAAGTGTCAAGCAATAGATTTCATATTTTTCCTAACATCCTTAAGGTACTAGGATACTCCTCACAAAGTGTCATGGTCATAGAATTCCTAGATAATTTACAAAAATTTACACAAGTATCAATCAATGATAAAAGGAAAATCTATAACTCAAAAACCATACATGCAATGACTCTCAATTTTTTACCAGAGCTTCTACTAAGCAAGAATAGCTTGCCCACAAAATTTCATAATTTTTGGATCACAAAAACTCAAGATATAATTTAAACAAGTTTGCATGCATTTAAAAACACATTTCAAGTTCCTATTTAATTCATCCAAAATTTCTACATCATGTGCTCATGTCATATTTTTCTTAAATACTAGACTTCCCTGTGAGTCTAACAAAATTTGAATCACACCATTTGGATCTACACATTTGGAGTTACAAAATTCACAAACTATCACTCAAATCTGCAAATTTAAACTATCCTATCACTACACTGTCACTAACGCGTGGGGCCCGTGTGTCAGACGACCCCACTCGTCAGTGACATAGAACAGGGGAGACGACGTGCGATGGCGTGGCAGTGGTCTAGCTCACCGACGGTGAGGACTCCGGTGACACCAAGGACACCTACGTGCTCTACGTGATGAGGCAAGTCCATTGGTGCTACTGGCAAGGTCTAGGGTTCAACGGAGGTGGCTCGTCGCCGGTGATGGCGGCACGGCAGAGCTCTAGCACGAGGTGCCAATGACAGTGAGCCATGGCTGCCTCATCTGAGCTCGGTATGAGCTCCACGAGGTCACTACGGTGCTACCCAAGCAAAGAGAGAGGATGAGAAGGATCCTAGCTACCCCGACCACGGCGGCCTCGAGCTCCGGCGAGGTCACGCTCATGGCGGTGACGGCGGAAGTGGCCAATGTGCCCTTACGAAGACTCAATCGGCTCAGCAAAGAGGTGGAGGAAGTAGAGGAGGACACGAGGAGCTGTGGTGGAGCTGGCAGTCATGTTTTTGCAGCGGCGAGCGAGCTAGGCAACGGCACGGCTTGCTCAGCAATGGCAGAGCCAGCACTGCTCGGTTGCTGCACGCGGTGGAGGTGAAGGAAGTGAAGAAATGGATTGTGAACCGGTCGGGCAGGCGCGTGGGAGGTTCATGTCGTGGCTAGCAGTGCCAGGACAGCTGCGGCACGTGGCTGCGCGGTCAGATGGCGGGCGACTAGTGGTGCCACGTGGCCATTGATTTCTGAACCGGCCAGTGCACTGTAGCTGGTCTGAAACTGTGATTCAGAGTTCAAAGGTACCGACTGACAGGCGAATTTTGACGGTGATTAACTCCTAATCCGTGATGACATAGCTCAAGGTATAATTGACAAAGTTGGACATCTACATGTGAACTACAACTTTTATAATTGGAGCTCGAGCTGGTTTGGCTCTATTTGTAAACTACAGAGCTCTAAACTGGGGTACATGAAAACTGAAATTCAATACAAGACTTAGAAAATTTTCAAAGTTTCAAAATAGATCTCAAAACTGACTTGTGGGCCATTTTTGAGCATGTTGTGCACATTTTCATGACTTGGCTTCTAAACAAAGTTTGTTCCTTATAAAATTTACTACAACTTTGCTTTAGGTTACTCAGACATGCAAACACTCTAAGCTACACTTTTTAAACAGTCAAACAAAAGAGTTTAGGAGTGAAAACAAGTAAAACCACTTTTTGAAATCATATTTAGGCAACATGATCAATATGAACAATGTTCCAAATGACATTCTAGGTGTCACTAAGTTGTTTAAGAGAATTTTTAGCCACACCTTTCATTGGTCACACAAGAATCAAGCATTGTATGTACTTAAACAATGAAAAACACATGAAATGTTACATTTGTTTCATAGTCATGTTTCACATGTTTCATGATCTTGTTGCATGGTACTAACTAGTTTTGTTTCACTAAAGTGAGTTGCACATGTTGCACTTAAGTGTTGCACACTATTCATCTCATAAAAGAAACAACACACATGAAATATGCAACATGTTGCAATGTTCAAAATCATGTTTCATGTGATATAAGCTTATGAATGGATGAATGATGCTCATGTTTATGAAATGCAAGTGCAAATGTGGAAGCCAAACACCTGGGGTGTTATAGCCCTCCCCCCTTATAAAAATCTCGTCCCGAGATTTGAAAAGCGTACCATTGTTGATATAATTCCTTATAACCATCCCTCAAATAATCTTCTCTTTCCCACGTTGCATCTCGTTCACTACCCTGATTACTCCACATGACTTTGTAAAACTTTACCACCCGACTCTGAGTCACTCGCTCACGAGTGTCAATCACTTAGACTAACTTTTCTTCAAAGGTCAAATCTGATTTTAACTCGATATCCCCCAATGGAACTCTCTCTTCAGGGACGCGAAGACATTTCTTCAATTGGGATACATGAAAGACATTGAAGATAGCACTCATCTCAGGAGGTAATTGAATCTTGTACGCCACCTTACCACTTTGTCCTATGATTTCAAACGGACCAACATATCTCGGCGCAAGCTTTCGCTTCACACCAAAGCGTTGGACACTCTTCATGGGTGAGACTTTCAGATAAACGAAGTCTCCAACTTCAAACTCAATAGGTTTTCTATGTCGATCAGCATAACTTTTCTGCCTAGCTTGAGCTGCGGCCATGTGGGTTTGGATAGTACGGACTTGCTCTTCGGCTTCTTGAACAAAATCAATTCCATAATATCTCCTTTCACCGACTTCTACCCAATTCAACGGGGTTCTACACTTTCGGACATACAAAGCTTCAAACGGCGCCATCTTGATACTCTCTTGATAACTATTATTGTACGAGAATTCATCTAGGGGCAACCATTTTTCCCATGAGCCCTTAGCCGAGATGACACATGCTCTCAACATATCTTCTAAGATTTGATTAACTTGTTCAGTTTGTCCATTGATTTGTGGATGATAGATAGAACTTCTTACTAACTTAGTTCCTAATAATTCGTGTAAGTGCTCCCAAAAGAGAGTAGTGAACTTAGGTCCTCTATCTGAGACAATAGTACGAGGGATCCCATGAAGTCGGACTATCTGATTAAAATACAACTCCGCATAGTCGGTTGGACAGAAATCTATGCGGACAGGAATGAAGTGTGCAGACTTGGTCAGTCGGTCCACAATCACCCAAATGGAGTTAAAATTCTTCTGAGTAGTAGGGAGTCCAACAATAAAATCCATACTTATCTCCTCCCATTTCCAACCTAGAATAGAGAGTGGCTGAAGTAATCTAGCTTTCATGTGCACAACCTTGACCCAACAACAGGTGTCACACCTAGCCACATAAGTGGCTATCTCTTTCTTCATTTTGGTCCACCAAAATCGAGGCTTCAAATCATGATACATTTTGCTACTACCAGGATGAATAGATAATTTAGAGGAATGAGCTTCGGATATGATTTGATTTCTAAGCTCTCTATCCTTCGGAACTACCAACCTATCCTTGAACCATAACACGCCATCCTCATCTACTCAAAAATGTTTGGTTTCTTGCTCTTTCATCTTGCGCTTGATGTGGAACACACCTAGATCTGTCTTTTGTAGCTCGATAATTTGACTCTATAGAGTACAACTGACAGTGATATTGTAAAGGACTACAGGATGAAGGAGTTTTGATAAATGGACATCACTTTCAATCAAAGAGTGGCAATGAGATTTCCTGCTCAAGGCATCCGTGACGACGTTTGCCTTGCCAGGCTGATAGTGCACTTGGAGGTTATAATCCTTGATCAACTCGAGCTATCTTCTCTTACGCATATTCAACTCTGGTTGAGTGAAGATGTACTTGAGACTTTTATGATCAGTGTAGATATTGCACACATTGCTGAGCAAATAATGTCTCCAGGCCTTCAAAGCATGAACAACTGCAGCGAGTTCCAAGTCATGCGTTGGATAATTCACTTCATGCTTCTGAAGTCAGAGAGAGGTATAAGCAATGACTCTACCCTCTTGCATAAGAACACCTCCTAACCCAATACCTGATGCATCACAGAACACATCAAAAGGTTTCTCGATATCCGGTTGTGCCAAAATCGGAGCCAAAGTTAGAAGAGTTCGCAGGGTATGGAAAGCCGCATCACACTCGGGAGTCCAGACAAACTTCACATCTTTTTGCAGCAACCGAGTCATAGGCTTGGCTATTTTAGAGAAATCTAGGATGAAGCGACGATAATAGCCAGCCAACCCTAGAAAACTCTGAACCTCGTGCACCGAGATTGGAGCCTTCCAGTTCAACACTTCTTGCACCTTGGTGGGATCAACCATAATTCCACCATCGGACAACACGTGTCCAAGAAAAGGTACCTCACGAAGCTAGAATTCACATTTGCTGAACTTTGCATACAACTGGTGTTCCCGCAATCTAGTGAGAACAACTCGCAAATGTTCAACGTGATCTTCTTCATTCTCAGAATAGACCAAGATATCATCTATAAATACCACCACAAATTTGTCCAACTCGGGCATAAACACCGAATTCATTAGATACATAAAATGTGCGGGGGCATTGGTCAATCCAAAAGACATAACAAGGTACTCATACAGACCATATCTTGTAGAGAATGTAGTTTTTGGGACATCCTCAGGCTAAATTTTGATTTGATGATAGCCAGATCTCAAATCAATCTTAGAAAAGACTTTTGCTCTAGACAACTAATCAAATAAGATATCTATACATGGCAGAGGGTACTTATTCTTGATTGTAACTACATTCAAGGGTCTATAATCTACACACATACGTAGGGATTGATCCTTCTTCTTCACAAAGATCGCTAGGCACCCCCACGGAGATGAACTAGGATGGATAAGGCCTTTCTTTAGAAGTTCATTCGACTGGGTCTTAAGTTCGGCTAGTTCATTAGGAGACATTCTATATGGCCTTCTAGAGATGGGCACTGTACCAGGAAGCAACTCTATCTTGAACTCCACTTCTCGATCCGGGGGCAATCTAGGCAAATCATCGAGAAAAACATCCAGAAAGTCACACACGACAGGGATATCTGCCAGAGACTTTGCTTACACCACATTGGTCATGTAAGAAAGATTGATGTCACAGGGTAACTGCACTAGAAAACCCTCCTGATTACCAGGATCTCTGAGCATGACTACCCTAGTCGATGTATCAATAAGCACTCCATGATGGCTCATCCAGTTCATTCCCAATATCACATTGATACCTAGCCCCGGTAAAACTACCAGATCAACCTGATAACTTCACCCCTCTATCTCAAATTATACGTCCCCAACTATCAGCTTGGTTGGGATAATACCACTAGCAGCCCTAATGCAATAACCCTCACCCTCAACAGTATATGTTTTCTACATAAACTTGGATGCAAATGCTAGACTAATAAAGGAATGCAAAGCACCCGAATCAAATAGTACAACTACGGGGTGTTGATTAATCAGAAACTTACCAGCAGTCACTACCTCTCCTGAAGGAATCTCAGTAATATTAGTGTGGTTCACCTGCCCCTGACGGCCACCTTGGTAGTTGTTCTTCTTAGGGTAAGGACACTTCCTCGACTAGTGGCCTGGCTTGTTGTAGTTCTAGCATGGCATGTTGCTTGGCAGAATGTTGGAACTGCCTTGACTGGTAGTGCCCTTAGGAAGAGCAATAGTAAAGGCCTTGCGGAATCCAGTCTTGCCTAGATTTTTCTTCATCAGTGGGCGGAACTTAGCGGCTGACGCTGGAGGACGGAATGGAGCCTTCTGTGTGACTGGAGCCTTGGATTGTGAGGCACCCGCCTCATAGGCCCTCTTACGACTTTTCGAAGCAGCATACACAACATTATTGTTCTCTTGCGATAAAGCATCACTCACAAACTCATTAAAAAGGGCACACTTGTAATTTCCCATGGTCTTCATCAATTTGGGGCTAAGTCCCCGCTTGAAACTAGCAATCTTTTTGGCATCGATGTCCACAAACTCAGTAGTATACCTTGTAAGGTTGTTGAAAGCCTGCAGGTATTCATTCAAGCTTTTGTTCCCCTAGGTCAGCTTCATGAACTCTGTATGCTTGATTGCCATGAGACCAGGAGGAATATAATTTCCCCTGAAAGCAGACTTGAACTGATCCCAAGTGATTTGGGCATTAGCGGGCTTAGTGGACCGATAATGACTCCACCAAATGCTAGCTGGCCCATGCAATTGGTGAGATGCGTACTCAGTCTTCAGCACCTCAGTCAAGCGGAGCAGACGGAACTTCTGTTCGAGAGTGTTCAACCACTCATCAGCTTGTAGGGGCTCCTCAGCCTCCTTGAAGATTGGGGGTTTTGTGTTAAGGAAATCCTTGAAGTTAGTGTATTGATTTGGTTCCGGTCCTTGACGTGGACCATGGCCATCATGATTCACAATCGTACAGAGAGCCTTGGCCATAGTGCGCTGTCTTTCTGCAAGCATTGACATCAATTCCATTGGTGTGGGTGGTGGTGGCGGTGGAAGATCATCATCATCACCCGCACCGGTGGAACGAGTACGAGGCATCTGCAACAATGCGCAACCAATAATTATTGATGATGTTAGCACATTGGAGAAGAACAATGTAATTGTACCAAACTAAATTTACTGACGAGAATAAAAACTTCATACAATAAACAGAGGCCATAATTCATTCTCCAATCGCCACATCATCAATTGGATTACTAGCGCCATATGCAGTGCATTCCAACATGACAAGTTTTAAGCTTAACCATTACGATACGCATCCCGAAGGGAGCGAATTAAAGTACATTACATGCCAAGTTTGAATTAAAAAGGTACATCCAACATTAGTCATCGCACTTAAGTCCATTACATCAATGACTGCAAAAAGCTTAAACTAGTGAGACTTGCTAACTACTACTCATCGAAGTGATCGCTGTCCACATCGGAGACACCTTGGACTTCTTCTGGGTCTTCCTCTTCTTCATCATCTGCAGGCTCAGCTGCATTATCATCCATCTGCACGTCCTCTTCTTCATCATTGGCCTCAATCACTTGAGGTCCACCCACATTTGGATACCTTGGTATGGGGCAAGGAATAGAAAACAGACGGTTGTGTAGTTGATGGTGCTCAACCTGAAGCTCTTCAAGCTGTTCTTGTAGTGCTTGCTCCCTTTGAAAGGTGTTGTGGTTAGCCAACATCCAACCCCGGTGTCTTTCTTCTGCTAACTCTAAAGCTGCATCTCTGTGATAGGTCACACGATTCAACTCTTGTGCTGCCTCATCTCTCTCAATAGTGAGATTCATCAGCTGGTTATGAAGCTCATCTCTCTCACGTGCGGTTTGACCCCACTGTTGCAGACGATAATTTGCAATACCACGAATCTCCTCAACTTCTTGCTGAGCTCTCCCACATGCATCCACACTATGGCGATACTTGCAGGACTACAACCTAAACTTGTGCTGGGCTGCCATTGCCTTGCTAGCTTCATCTAGCGCACTAGAAAGGGTGTTTTCCTTGACTCAACAAAGCTTCAAGACTGCCATCATAGCACTCATTCTAGCATTGTCGCTCTGCACACATTCACCATGGCCTCGAACCAAGGCCTAGCCAATGTCCTGAGTCCACTCAGCCTCAGTAGGAGACACTCAGGGAATGGATGAAGCAGGTCCACCCACTAACTCATCCCCGAAGCTCTATGCTATATCCATCAGCACATCAAGGGCAACAACATGAGTGGCTTCCCATTGGCTTTGCCCATCAGTCTCAATGCTCCACCCATGCCACAATGGTCTTGTGGGGTTTTGCGGCACTATAAAGGTCACGACGTACCATGGTACATCCCCCAATGGTACTGCCTGCCTCCACTTGTAGCTAGGTGCCTCTGGGTACCCAACTGAACTGAGCACCCTCCAGAGCAAAGTGGGAGTATCGAACTGGTCCAAAAAGGTGCTGCTACCAGTAGGAAACACGGGCACGGTCATCTGTATCAAAAAGGGATGCAATTCATGTGAGAGGATTATTTTGCTGAGAGATTGCACTTTATACTTGGGATAAGCAATTATAAGGGAGGGAGTAATGCAATATGAATGACATGAGTGAATATGATGCATGCTCGTTCCGTACGTCCTCACAAACCTAAGAAAATGTAAGCTTTAGCAAAATATACGGTGGTATACATACGTTCTCTTAATTAGCGGTAACTAGTCGATCTACACGGTGTGTTGTTAGCGTACCTACAGAAAACTTCATTGTAGCCCAACCCAACAAGATCTAATGCTAATAACACAAGTAGTAACTAAGACACTCTCCATATATATATCCCTAGATATATATACTTCGGTATCCAAACTGCCCGACAAATGTACCCACAATTAAGTACCTTCATATATATATGTATGCAACATGTAAATATTCCATAACCATAACTAGCTCTCCCCTAGACCGACAGTTGAACGGTCATCCTCTCGCAACTCACACTTACCATAGCGTAGAGGCAATTGATCCATATATTACCATTCAAGCGAATGGCACCCATGCAATATCACGCCGCATGGATGATGAAATAGAAACAATCAATTTCCCCCAAGTTAGTAATTATATATAAGCCACCTAGAAGTCCTTAAGTGGGCTACAAGGGATGTGATCACCAGTATACCATAATTTTTTTTTTATTTTTGAACACTTATATATAACTATAAGTTGGAAAACCATTTTCACAACAAAAGCTTTTGTTTTAAATAGCCGTAAGACATGTTTAATGTTGAATCTAGCTCTGATGTCAACTGTCACATAACCAGTACAGAAACAATCGCCGAAACAATCAAATTCTTGAACTTGAGCTCATATAAACCCGGTAGTCAACTAAAATCTCGAAGGATTTCAAACCAACTTGCATACAACCAAGATCACAGTAATTCAACTTAACATATCGTACGTTACAACATTTTACAGACGTTTGCAAATAGATTACATCATCACAGAGTCATCGTTATTACAAAACAAGTCTTGTAAAGTACGCGGAAGCAAATAGTTTAACTTACACACCCGAGTTCTAATACAAATATTGGTTCGCTGATCACAACCCGCAAAAGCATTCAGCTAAGAGAAATAAGGATCATGCCCATGATCTAGTCTTCATCACCCACCGAGTAGAGACAATACTTACAGAATCCCTGATATAGGAGGTCATTTGCAACAAGAGAGAATAAACCCTGAGTATGAGCTAGACTTACCCGTCGAAAACCAAAACAAATGACACCAAGGATTATGCATAGCTTAATGTAGTGGATCTGGCTGACACTATCTTTTTGCGGAAAAACATAAGTAATAATGATCAACTCTTAACCTAAACTAGCAGTGACTTTTAGCCATTAACCTATCATCTATATTAGCACATGTACTAAGCAGTCATTTTATTAGGGTGCAAACATTAATAACCATATAAGGTATACATTGTGGCAACCTTATCATCATCATCCATTTAACCATATCGTTAAATTAATTGAATCTACGTTGTCGCTGCTCAGTCAAGTTCTCACTATTTGGGAGAGATGGTGATTTGAATCGATTCCTATTTAGCTGGAGGGGTATTCCTAAACACAAACCCTGCTTCCCCCGTCAGGGTCGCAAACAAGTCACCGTTGGTACAATTCAGGAGTCGCGAGTCCGAATAGTGCCGCAAAATCAGAGAATCACTCTGCCATGAGTGCTCGGTGACTTAACCCACCCTTGGGCTTACGCCAATGGTTTCCTGCACATCCTTACTTCCATCTAGATTGTGGACCCCTGCTCGCATCCCTGGCCTGAACTGAGCTACTAGGCTTTGCGGTCGGAACGACTTATCCGGCTAGCTAAGTGTTAGGCTGCGTTCAACATGACATGAGGACATACAATGTATCGGTCCTTAAATGACTCAGACGGAGTCACTATGTCCAAACCTACACAAGACTCCGCCCGATCTTAATTCATTATTAATATGGTTCTTTTCCACGATAGCAAATATAGCCAACCGTGATCCACCTTATCCTAAAGCTCGCAGGTGATAGGAAATCACCTGACTTCTATCGCACTAAGCATGGCTAAGCATTTAACCCGTTCCTGAACTTAAATAGGATTCCAGTGCGATATCTGGACAAGAAGGGATATATGATGCAGCAATTGGTTCCAACCAATTCCTATACTTAATGCATCATCAACGAATAAAAGGTACTCAATGTATTTGTAAAACATGGGAGACTTAATATGCTCCGGGGCTTGCCTTTCAGGAAAGAGGAAGGCTGGTGGTCAAGGCACTCGGGCAACTCCTCCACGACGGCTGCTTCGTCGGCTTCCTGCACCTCGGGCTCCTCCTCCTGGTTGGCTCCCTCGAACTCCAGCAACGTCACTCCCTCCGGCACACCTATCGCATGAATGCGCAAGATAAATATCATGGATGCACATGAACGAAGTCAGGGATGCTCGGGGAATGCACATGCTCATTGTAGTCCGCATATTCCAACTTAAGCCCTATTCAAATCACTTTACTTACCAAGTTTATACAACCTAATGTATAATTGCTCGTCTTCAGTTAATGACCTAGCACCTGCACCTAAGCATATTCTCAAGTTAGGCTAACCCCTAAACAATCACGAGAACATTGCAACAAGCATACACTCAATCATTTGTATTTCAGCAAAATGGAGGCTATATAGCGGTACAGTAAACTGGCCATAACTAAAGATTTAGAAATTCAAATGACATGCAATAAGACAATTTGGAAAGCTTATGAAATTGTCTACAATTCATTTTCAGACCTCAAAGCATGATTCCAACCTTTACCAGGTTGAACTCTTTAATCAACAGATCTATGTCTTAACAAGGCAGAGAATAGGCAAAAACTGGAACCTAACTTTAAATAGCTGTAGTTCCTAAACTGCTAGGCCAAATGCCAACAAATTTTGACAGGAGATAGATACATAAATTATCTATAATTTTTGTATTCATCACATTCACAGCAAATCAAAATATCATGGGAAACTTTATAAAGTCCCCAGATGTATCCAGAGGGACATATGCAAACAAAATAATTATTAACTTATGAGGTAAACACATAATTGGACAAAACTAACTCTACTCACTTAATACACATATCACAAGAACACCAAAAAGTAGGGTGTTCCTCACCAAAATATTTCTTTTAATACCTTTCTTAATTTAATTAATTAATTAGAGGAAATGGTAAACATATATGAAAACTACACCATTAAATCTACAAAAATTATAGTAGATACTACATGCTCTAAGTAGACCACTATAAAAATTTCACACCATTTGAGGAAGTATAACAGCATACACAAAAATGATAAGATATAATGGCTTAAAATGACATAATTAGGAAACCTTAGTGAAAAGTGTCAAGCAACAGATTTTATATTTTTCCTAACATCCTTAAGGTACTAGGATACTCCCCACAAAGTTTCATGGTCATAGGAATCCTAGATAATTTATAAAAATTTACACAAGTATCAATCAATGATAAAAGGAAAATCTATAACTCAAAAACTATACATGCAATGACTCTCAAATTTTTACCAGAGCTTCAACTAAGCAAGAATAGCTTACCCACAAAATTTCATAATTTTTGGATCACATAAACTCAAGATATAATTTAAACAAGTTTGCATGCATTTAAAAACACATTTCAAGTTCCTATTTAATTCATCCAAAATTTCTACATCATGTGCTCATGTCATATTTTTCTTAAATACTAGACTTCCCTGTGAGTCTAACAAAATTTGAATCACACCATTTGGATCTACACATTTGGAGTTACAAAATTCACAAACTATCACTCAAATCTGCAAATTTGAACTGTCCTATCACTACACTATCATTGACCCGTGGGACCCGTGTGTCAGCCGACCCCACTCGTCAGCGACACAGAACAGGGGAGACAGCGTGCGATGGCGCGGCGGTGGTCTAGCTCGCCGACAGCGAGGACTCCGGCGACACCAAGGACACCTACGTGCTCTATGTGATGAGGCGAGTCCATTGGTGCCACTGGCAAGGTCTAGGGTTCAACGGAGGTGGCTCGTCGCCTATGATGGCGGCACGGCAGAGCTCTAGCGCGAGGTGCCGACGACGGCGAGCCATGGCTGCCTCATCCGAGCTTGGTATGAGCTCCACGAGGTCACTACGGTGCTACCCAAGCAGAGAGAGAGGACGAGAAGGATCCTAGCTACCCCGACCACGGCGGCCTCGAGCTCCGACGAGGTCACGCTCATGGCGGTGACGGCGGAAGTGGCCAATGTGCCCTTACCAAGACTCAATCGGCTTAGCTAAGAGGTGGAGGAGGTAGAGGAGGACACGGCGGAGCTGTGGTGGAGCTGGCAGTCGTGTTTTTGCGGCGGCGAGCGAGCTAGGCGATGGCGTGGCTTGCTCGGCAATGGTGGAGCCGGCGCTGCTCGGTTGCTGCGCACGGTGGAGGCAAAGGAAGTGAAGAAATGGACTGTGAACCGATCGGGCAGGCGCGTGGGAGGTTCATGTCGTGGCCAGTAGCGCCAGGACAGCCGCGGCGCTTGGCTGCGTGGTCAGACGGCCGGCGACGGGTGGCGCCACGCGGCCGTCGATTTCTAAACCGGCCGGCGGCACTGTAGCTGGTCTGAAACTGCGATTCAGAGTTCAAAGGTACCGACTGACAGGCAAATTTTGACGGTGATTAACTCCTAATCCGTGATGACATAGCTCAAGGTATAATTGACAAAGTTGGACATCTACCTGTGAACTACAACTTTTATAATTGAAGCTCGAGCTGGTTTGGCTCTGTTTGTAAACTACAGAGCTCTAAACTGGGGTACATGAAAACTGAAATTCAATACAAGACTTAGAAAATTTTTAGAGTTTCAAAATAGATCTCAAAACTGACTTGTGGGCCATTTTTGAGCATGTTGTGCACATTTTCATGACTTGGCTTCTAAACAAAGTTTGTTCCTTATAAAATTTGCTACAACTTTGCTTTAGGTTACTCAGACATGCAAACACTCTAAGCTATACTTTTTAAACAGTCAAACAAAAGAGTTCAGGAGTCAAAACAAGTCAAACCACTTTTTGAAATCATATTTAAGCAACATGATCAATATGAACAATGTTCCAAATGACATTCTAGGTGTCACTAAGTTGTTTAAGAGAATTTTTAGCCACACCTCTCATTGGTCACACAAGAATCAAGCATTATATGTACTTAAACAATGAAAAACACATGAAATGTTACATTTGTTTCATAGTCATGTTTCACATGTTTCATGATCTTGTTGCATGGTACTAACTAGTTTTGTTTCACTAAAGTGAGTTGCACATGTTACACTTAAGTGTTGCACACTATTCATCTCATAAAAGAAACAACACACATGAAATATGCAACATGTTGCAATGTTTCGAAATCATGTTTCATGTGATATAAGCTTATGAATGGATGAATGATGCTCATGTTTATGAAATGCAAGTGCAAATGTGGAAGCCAAACACCTGGGGTGTTACAATCACTAAGTAATGCCATTGCCAATACATGTTAGTCGCAATGGTTGTGTCGTCATTAATAGTCAAAACCGTATTAGGCCTAGATGCTTTCATTGATAATGTTAGCTATTTGTTTTGATGTGAAAAAAAACTAGTGAAGGTGGCTAAGCAGATGTGGCTAGTTCTTTCTACTAATTGGAAAATTTGGATGTTGGGTTAGGAGGGAAGTTTTGATCCTGGTAGCCCTCGGCTTATATAGCAACAAAAAGTTTTTTATTCACAATAGAATTGATCTTTACTTTCAGGATACTTGCTGGAATAAAGTTTGTTGCTTAACATTGTTGGGATGGAAATGCCCCGCTGACAGATAGCAGATTTTGGCAGACTTCATAAAGATAAATGAGTATAAGAAGAATGACAAGTTCTTATATCAAAATGATACGTTTTACTCCAAGGTGCGTGGGCTTCATCTCTCTCGATGGGTTCATCTACAGCGAACTAGGAGATGGTGGTTTTGGTGAGCATGCTGTCCCTGCTCCCTGCGCGGCTGCACTAGGTTTCCTGCCTGTACGTTGAAAACTGAGTTCTTTAGAAGTGAAGGCTTGAAGTTCCCTGTGCTGTCGCCTTTTTTTGTGGCTGCAAGGTGTATCCACAGCCTGCAACCTGGGTAATTGATCGCCTCCTAATGGTTACCACGCATTTGATCAGTAAACTATCCAAACTTCCAAAGAAATGGCATAGTATATATTTAACATAACAGAAGCCTTCTTAATTAATCTAACACAGAATTTGCTCGATTAACACGACATGAATGCGCCATTCCAACTAAATAAACCATCCTCACATACTAACCTGTTATTCAACGTTCACGCTACAGAAAAGCTCAACATTTCTCCACTGATCCGACTCCTTTACCCTCAAGCTTCTCCATTGCTGAACCCAAATAGCTGTCGCAATAACCCGGTGGCTCGTGGATAAAGCATGAGATCACATCACGCAGAGTCACAACACCGACAACCTCAAGGTCATCATCCACTACATATATCCTGTGGGTTATTCTTGATGCAATGCTGTCAATAACACTACCAAGGGAAGCGTCAGGAGTGCAGGTGGGTGGTGGCTTCACCAGGCAATTGTTCCCTGAATCAGGAAGAGTGGAGCCTAGAGTCTTCATGAATTCAATGACTGTTAGTTGCCTGTATGGAAGAAACCATTAAGACATAAGGGATACATTATAAAGAAAGAACACAGGGATGCACATTATAAGATAGCTTGATACCTGAAATTTGAAAATAAGTCGGCTCTAAGCAACAGAAAGCGGATGTCCCTTATGCTAACACTGCCAACAAGTTTTCTTTTGGGGCCTTCTACTACTGGTACACCACCAATCTTGTTATCCTTCATGCACTTGAAAGCTTCTAAGATTAGATCATCACTGTTGACGGTGATAACCTGAAAAAAAACACAAAATTGTCATATCAACATTTACCAGTGTCTGTTGAAGAGGCAAACACATAAGGAACTCTATAATGTAGTGCTTTGAAGGTTGCACAAGTAAATTAATCAGAATATCATAGAACATAGGGAACTGGATCTTCTATTAAAAGGGTGGAATTCAACTGAAGCAGCAATAAAAGGGAGACAAAATAACCTCATCAATGGACATAAATGGAAGTCCTAAGTCTGAAAGAGGAAGTGCAGAAATGTAGTCAAACCAGTCCCTTCCTTTACATTGCTGCAGCCCTTTGACAACACCAGTCTGAGTAATGAAGTTCTTGATGATAGGTTTTTCAGGCTCAATCACAGGGACATTTCTCAATCTGTACTTAGAGAGCAACAGAAGTACAGTCAGCATGGAACTGTCCAGTGTAATGGGGACGAAAGGAGACCAGTGGTATGACTCTACAATCGATCGAACCTGCAGTAGTAAAAGAACAACAGATGATCGTCATACAATATTTAACTAGAATAAAAGGGTCTGAACAAACTTGAATCTTATCAACAAAACACAGTGCAGGTAATAACAATAAAAAAAAGCCAAGATACGTCTAAACTTTAAACCATGGGCAACGGTTGCAATATATGGTTCAGCCCTAGGGTAACCAAACTTCAGTTTAGCCACACACAAAAACATTAGGTCAAGTGTGTTCCTTTGAGTGGACGGATTCTTAAATTTGATCAAAGCTAACAAAAGAAAACAGAGTTACTATTTATTCACTCAGTGGTTACACGCATAACTGTTCAGGCCAGGGCCACATGTCTTACTGTTGTTGATCTGAAAGGTTCCTGCTGAAGCAAAACTTTGTAGAAATCCTCCCCTAAATGATCTGCAGCAGTTAGCCCATCCTTTGCCACACCCTTTTCAGCAATTAATCCACCAGCAACAGCAGCACCAATCGCGGCTGCAGTTAAGCCAGCTACAGCAGCTGGGCCAGTTGCACCCAAAGCTGCCACCCCAACCGCACCAACAGCACCCATGCCAACTCCGGCAGCAGTTGCTGATGCAGCCGAGAGTGCAACAGCAGCAAGCTCAGCATTTTCTAGTACCCAACGGATGATTGCTGAATAATCGATGACACCAAGGTACCTCCCCTGCCAATCAGTAGGAGCCCCAGGTTCTGGATTCAGCACTGGTGCTGCCCTTATGTTCTGTTCAGAGAGAGTCCTTACAGCTTCAAGAACAGAAGTATCACCCGGAATTTCAATGACTGCACATAAAACATTGAGGATTACAAAATGTACAATATAAAGGAGATGAAACACATAAAAACAATTTGAGTAGCTTTGTATTGCAAAAGTGTGTACCTCGACCAGTTGGAACCTCGGGGAAGGATGAGACTGGAATCTGAGCGAAGGCAGCAGTTAGTGATTCTTGCAAAGACAGTGGCAACTTCTTCTTGGACTGGATAGCTTCAAAGTAGGCATCACAGCTTGGGAATTCAGGGTTTTCCTCAGGCTGATCCATGTCTACAAGAAATCGTTGAAGAATTAATCAAACAGACAACGTCTAGCTGTCATCAACTAACAAACACATCACACATGCAGGGCAGGCAACATCAAGATAAGGTTTGCCAGCATATATACCCATTACCCAACAAATGAAATATAAGTAAGTCTGATTGCAGGAACTAAACGCACAGTTTAGTCTCTAATTAGGTATCCTCTCAAAACGACAGGGTGACATCCCTATTGGGCATTACAACAAACATCCTACCTATAGGCATGATTTCTATCTAAATCATTCCAAACCACAAACAAAAACTCCATCGACTTCTCCTACACATGGAATCAGATAAATCGGCGTAGTGGTTCAGTGACTCCTACAAGAAGATGGATCGCCAGAGCACGAGTTTGTATCACCTTGGGCTCGGATGCAGGGACCAAGTAGCGCCGCCTCCCTGGCCCGGGAAGAGATTGGGACGGAGGACGAACCAGGAGGTGTGATTTTGGCGGATCTGCGATCCCTGTTCCGGTGCCTCCGGTTCTTGGACGGGGATGGGAATTCGCAAACGGTGGGCGGCAGGATTCTTTCTTGGTTCCAAATCCAGGGGCAGAGCAGGGCGCCCGGAGCCCGGAGGAGAGGGGAAGGCAGGGGAGGCGCGACTGGAGTCGCCGGACCGCACCACGTGTACGCTGGGTGGGGGCCACGTAAGCAGGATAGAGAATTCCTTCGTCTATACTTTTCCTTCACTGTTGGGCCGAATTTATCATGTCAAAACAGCCCTATGATCCCACGATTGGGCTGCCCCAACACACGAAGCCCTATCAAAGAGGGGGAGGGACACGAAGCCTAATTTGATTATTCGACCGCTGTTTTTTTTAAATAAAAAGAAATGGAAATGAGAAACTGGAGTATTTCCCGGAGTAGTTGGCCGGAAAAGGCTCATTTGCTAGTTGAAGAATCAAGAGTTTGCCTTTGATTAATCGTGAACTTTACTGGTTAGTACTACTATATTTTGTTTCATTTGACATTTTTAAATTCATAACACTCGTATCCTTCTTTCTTTCTCCTCTACTAGTAGGAACACCGATGAGCCACCGGCATTTCCTCCCTCCATTTCCTCAATTGAACTTCTTCACGACACTATTGTTCTTGGCATTGTCCTTGTCTTCCTTCATTTTCTTTGGTGTCTCCCTGCCACCAAATTTGTCATTGCCTTCCACTCGACAGGTTGACCTAGCATACCGTGACACCTCTCTATCCTCCCCGGTGGCATCCCATCTCTCGATTTCTAATAGCGCATAGCATCCCAGCAAAAACCTGCCACGCAGATTTTCCTCGGGAAAAAAATTCGCTACATCGCGTCTGTAGTTCGGACCGGCTGCATACGAAGTCCTAGCGATCGACACGTTGACACCCAACGCATCCGACGCATGCAACGAACGGACGCTCGACTCCTCCTTTACCATGCTTAGCATGGCTTCATTAGGCTCAAATCACGCTCGGCTTCACCATTATGTCCTACGGGGTTCGGCTCAGATCACGCTCGTCGCAAAGTGGTAAAGGAGGAGCCGAGCGTCCGTTCATCGCGTGCGTCGGATGCGTTGGGTGTCAACGTGTCGATCGCTGGGTGTCGGTGTTTCGAACAGCCGACTAGTAAATTTGTATATTGCGCGTCTAGCCCGGATGATGTGCTAAGAGGACACGAGGATTATACTGGTTCGGGCCGAATGTCCCTACGTCCAGTTTCGGGTTGCTCGTGTTACCAGCATTGAGTTTATAGTAGGGGGTTACAAATTGACGAGAGAGGAAGGAGCTCCCAAGTCTCTGTGGTTCGATTGCTCGATGCTTCTACTGATTGATCTATCGGTCGATCGATCTCTCCCTCTAAACGGTGCCCTACCTTCTCTTTTATAGACCAAGGGAAGAGAACAGGATACCAGAGACCGAGAGAAGGGAAGAGAGAAAAAAAGAAAAAGAAATAAGGCTCCCGGGGGTGTGCCGTCCTCCTCTTCGTGTGGGTCCCGCTGACCCTGTAGATTGTGGTGGCAGCGGCGTCGCACCGAGGTCCTGTTGGCCACTGCAACATACGTGCGGGCGTTGTGCGCCGTTCTTGTCTTCCATCCCATCCGAGCAGACGGAATGCTCAAAGGGTCCCCTAACAGAGGCCATACAGGGGGTTGGCAGTACAGTGCCAGTCAACTAACGACGGTCGACTAACGTTGGATGGTGGTCAGGTAGGGAGTTGGCAGCACAGTGCTGCCCTATTGACGCGGTGGGCGACGTGAGTCTCCCAGCATAGCCTAATGCGACCGCCAATCGCATCAGGACGCGCCCGAGACATGCTCCCGGGTGTGCGCCTCCACACCGTAGTGTTGAAGCGGTTCGGGTCCCACCCTGAGGCCACTCCTTTTGTCCGGTAGCAAATCTGACCCCAAGGAACAAGCAAGGCAGAAATCTCGCCTTGGGGGCCAGGCGAGATGGAATTCGACCCTCGAGGGTTGGATGAGGCAGAGCCCTCCCCGTGGGACCAGACGAGTTAGAGCCCGCACCCTAGGGTCGAGTCAAAGCTCACGCCTTAGGGTCAGACGAGGTGGAAACCTCATCCTCGAAGTTGGAGCCCATGCCTTGGGGTCGGACAAGGCGAAAACCTCGTCCTTGGAGTCGGACGAGGCGTGGCCCGACCCCTAGGGGTCGGACAAGGCCGCAGTTACGTCCTTAACCATTGGATGAGCCGACATGACGCTCATTAATCCTTTGGCTCGGATACCCGGGTATAGATATCCGATAGTGCTGTGGAGGCGGGTTGTTGCTCCTGTGGCACTCCTGCAAAGGCTTTTTGTGATTTGTTGCTCCTGTGGCCGTTGTGCCGTGGAGGTGGGTTGTTATTGAAACTTTAGTGTCTTTTCCCTTCATACTGTGTAGGGTAATCGGGTAGGATTTAGGCACCCAACCTCCACGGGGAGGACTAGCAAAGGCCGCGGAGGAACGTCGAGCAGACATAGGCTCCCATGCTCCTGAGGTTGCGTCTGACTAGGGAGTAGGTCGGAGGCTAAGCATTTCGGTACTTATCCTTGGGGCCACGGACTCTTATCTCTTTCGGTCAAGGTGTTTGCCCGTGTACTTTCCGACCACAGCCAGTACGGTCGGTCGGTTTCCCGAGTGGGGATCGGGTGACCCAAGCCCCCGAGCCTCTAGGGGCCGGTTAGGGTCGGTCACCTAGTTTCTTGCATCTCTCCGTCCATGGTTTCCGCAACCATATGTGACTTGTCATTTGTTTGCGACCACGTGTTAGGTCTCTTTGCGATGCCGAGCCCCTGATCCCCCGCGCGTAGCAGGGGTCTGGTCGGGGGGTCGGTTCGTCTTGTGATCGTCATCTCTCACGCGTGCATTTGCTAGAATGGAGGGGCTGAGCCGTGTCGTGCTTTCCTCACTGGACGAAGCACGGTGCTCGGTGAGTTGTTAACGGGCTTGTTCGAGTGGAGCCCCGACATCCCCTTCGTGGGGCCTGGTTCGAGATCAGCTGGTGACTAACTCTAGATTCTTAGTGGCTGGTCCATATAGTTCTTAGATCCGTTCGACCGGTCTGAGGGCTCGATGCCTTTCTTCGGGGAAAACCATGGACCTTGCATCATCCAAGACTCGAAACAAGGGTCAAGACGCCTATGGCACTTCATGTGCCTCGGGTATGGGCTGCTAGCGGGCCTGTCCTTAACCTCTCCTCACTCTAGGGTGCCCTAGAGCGGTCATGAACCCATTGGTGGGCCAGCCTTCGAACTCCTAGGCACTGATGGGCCATGGGAGTGTTTTTAGCTCTGTATCCCACTTACCTACGGTGGCTCGTAGCCTTTGAAGGCGAACTGTCGCTCGGTGGATCCTTCATGGGAAAGATTTGGATAGGCATGCGCTCGTCTCTCGAGGCAACGATGTGACTGATGCAGCATGGAACAGTGAGGACATGACCCTCGAAGGAAGCGGATCTAGCAAGGCGTTGGGTGCATTAATATAGGCAGATGGTTCACCCCTCGCCCATTCCGCCCTTACCTTATAAACAAAGCCATTTCTCCCTAGCCTCCGTATGCGTAGCCGCATCCTTGCCCCTCTAGTCTTTCTGCCTTTCGCTCTTGAGTTCTAGCCTTCGCTCCCCTATTTCCACTCTACCATCAGTGAAGTTCTCACTCTCTAGCCCTATGCCACCGCTAGATCTTCTGCATCGCCATCCCCATTCCTCGATGGAGTTGTGGCTTCGCTCTGATGTTCTCCATGCGCGCATGGAGGGTCTAGTTAAGAAAGGCCTTCTCCATGCAAGGACCACGACGATGGAGTGGATCATACCTAGTGGCGAGGATGAGCCATCACCGCTCAATGGCTACGTCGTCTCCTTTGTCCCCTTCCATGAGCGTGGGTTCGTGACTCCTCCCCACTAATTCCTCCAAGGGCTGCTGCACTACTATGGGCTTGAGCTGTAGCATCTGAATTCCAATGGGATTTAACACATCTCAGCCTTCATCACGCTATGCGAGGCGTATATAGGGATCGAGCCCCACTTCAAGCTATGGAAGTACTTCTTCACCGTCGAGCTGCAGAAGAAGGAGAGGAAGAAGCTAGACCTGGCGGTGCCGATGGGATGTGCGAGCATCCATCTTCAAGGCAATCGGTCATCAGAGTACATGTCCATCTAGTTGTTTAAGTCCAACAAGTGGTGGCATAAGCTCTGGTTCTACCTAAGGAACGACGATGCTGCCCCCTGCCGATCTTCACCGGCCGCCTAATAGAGCAAGCACCGAACGCGTGGAGGTACGGGCCCATCATGAAGGAGTAGAAGAGGCTCGGTGACCTTCTCAAAGCCATCATGACTCTAAAGGGTCGTGGTCTTCACGGGACTAGCATCATCAGAGCGTACCACATCAGGAGGCTAGCACCGCTAATGGCACGTGCTCTTTCGATGTTCAAGATGATGCCAGATTCTGTGCCCGAAGGGATGGTGATGATCGCCGGTGAGGCCCTTAGTGTCAGCAAAATGGCATAATGCATCAAGGAGGCAATGGAGTGCCCAGCGGATCCATTGGTGGATCTTGCCCCGGTGTACCCTGTCTCAGGGCATCCCGCAATGCGGCCTAATGCAGGTTTCATCAAACTAGTAAGCTTTCTTCGAGTTTCTTTCCTTGGGTGACCCTCTTCTATTCTTAGATTCTAAGCACCAGGATTTGTAGCTCGGCCTCTTCACCCGTGAGTCTGACCGACACTACTAGAGGACGTGGCTAGGAGGGCAGCGAAGGTGAAGAAGGAGCGGAAGAAGGTGAAGGAGTGAGCGAAGCTACAACATGGAAAGAGTAGACAAGGCTTAGAGGAGAGCAACAACGATGAGGAGGAGGAAAAGGAGGAAGAGGAGGAGGACAAGTTTGACTCCAACATCCCATGGGGCAGGCCAACATGACCCTGATTCCACAGCATGCCCCTGCGCAAACCGAAGAGGATGCACCTCCAAGATCGACGGGGGAGGACGCACCCCTGATGTCGGTGGAGCAAGTCCACCCCACTCCGACCGACCCTACCGAGGTATCAAAGTGGCCAATTATCGATGTGCTGGAGTCAGAGTCGAGCGACCAACCCCCAAAACATTCTCAGATAATGGCATCGAGCTGAGTTAATGAATTCTTCACCCTTTCGTTGTGTTCTAGGATTTCATCCTGCGATGTTGGTGCTTTCCGTAGGACCGGCCCCAGCAACCTCTTAGCATTGGCGCCACAGAAGATCCTGGCGTGTCGGCTAATCCCCCAGGAGCCGACTGGCATGGTGTCGGTGGCACGTTGTGATGACGTCGAGGCAAACATGGCACCGCCTGAGGAAACGAGGGAGGTGGAGGTGCCAATTGTGCCAAAGGAGGTGCTCGTGGAATCGGCGCCCATGCCGATCGATGCACCCGAGGTTGGGTAGATAGGAGGAGGCGCGACCAAGGCATCCCTTGCAGATGTGGTGACAGCTCAAACTTTAGAGCCTGAACTGCCAGCCTCCTCTGCCATCGGAGGGTCCACTCTTGAGGGAGCATCGGTGACGGAGGAGGTACCATCGACTCCCGTCGAGCCAACATCGATGGTTGCGATGGCTGACCCCTTGGTTGCGGCTAGGCCCTCCCGGTCCCTTGTCTAGCAAGGCGACAATCCGCTCGTGTGCGGAAGAAATTGGCTCCATTGAGCCAAGTGGCTGGACCTGAGCGACTTGGTGTTCACCCTCGATGACCCAGCAGAGGTGAAGGACTAGACAAGCGTGCGCTCAAGACTTGAGTCCATAGTCCACTCTCTGACCGACACATTAGGGGTGTTGAAGGATGACGTCGCCTCGGCCGACCAGGTTTGTCGTGTCTTCACGTTTTCTACTTTTGAGCCCTTTTTGATTGACGTTTGCAGTCAGTTTCCTAATGCTCTTTGATGTTTGGCTTGGGCAGTCCTATAGAGGCAACTCTCCATGGTGCAGGGTCAACTCCAGTCAGAGAGTGACAACCACGACACCTTGCGCGCTGCCATCGGGTTGGTCTTCAATGACCTTGGGGTCACCCTAGCCTTGGAGACGAGCTCGCCTATAGTCCAGGTTACCTAGATCCTGGATCAGGCATGCGCACTCGCAAGGGAGGCCCTGTACACTGGCGTCCATTGCGCGTTCTCTATCGCCCGCTCCCACTACATTAACATCGGTCTGCTTGGACTTGACTACGATGTCGTCCACATAAGCCTCAATGGTCCGCCCGATGAGGTCTTCAAAGCATTTGGTCATGCAACGCTAGTACATAGCCCCGGTGTTCTTGAGTCCGAACAGCATCGTAACGTAGTAGAATGACCTAAATGGGGTGATGAAAGAGGTCACGAGCTAGTTGGACTCTTTCATTGTGATCTGATGGTACTCGAAGTACGCATCAAAGAAGCATAGGGTTTCACACCCCGAGGTCGAGTCAACTACGTGATCTATGTGTGGAAAAGGAAATGAATCCTTCAGGCATGCCTTATTGAGGCTCTTGTAGTCAACACACATTCTCCATTTTCCACTTTTCTTTTCTATCAGAATGGGATTAGACAACCACTCTTGGTGGTATACTTCCTTGATGAAACTGGCCGCCAAGAGCTTAGCGATTTTGTTGCCGATGAGCCTCCACTTCTCCTTGTTCAAGCAGCGCAGACGTTGTTTGACTGGCCTAGAACCTAGTCTGATCTTCAAGGCATGCTCAGTGACTTCCCTTGGAATTCCCGACATATCCAAGTGTTTCCATGCAAAGATGTCTCGATTGGCGCAGAGGAAGTCAATGAGCATGCCTTCCTACTTGGGGGAGAGGGAGGTGTCGATGCGCACCGTCTTGTCAGTAGAGTTGTCAAAGTCGACGAGGACCTCCTTGACATTCTCCATAGGTTCAAAGGATTCGGCCGCCCACTTCATGTCGGGCGCTCTTTCAATGATGTCCTTCTCGATGGCTGTGAACTCCTTGGAAGCGAGGGTTGCCAAAGCGAGCTCACAGCTCTCAACGTCGCACTCGTAGGCCCTCTAGAAAGAAGTGCCAATGGTGATGACCCCGCATGGGCCCAGCATCTTGAGCTTGAGGTAGGTGTAGTTGGGGATGGCCATGAACTTCACATAACACTTTTGCCCCAAAATGGTGTGGTAGACCAGGGGGAACCCGACTACCTCGAAGGTGAGGGTCTCTGTCCTATAGTTGGATGGATTCCCAAAGGTGATAGGTAGGTCGATCTGCCTGATTAGTATGGCCTGCTTTCTCGGCATGATGCCATGGAAAGGCGCCCTGGTCGGCCAGATGAGTGATCGATCGATGCCCATGGCATCAAGTGTCTCTACGTACATGATGTTGAGGCCGCTACCCCTATCCATCGGTACCTTAGTGAGCTGCTTTATGTCAACGATAGGGTCAACCATGAGCGGGTACCTACCTGGGTGTGTGACGCTATCCGGGTGGTCGGATCGATCGAAGGTTATTGGAGACCCTGACTATTTGAGGAAAGCGGGCTTGGCAAGTTTGGCTTCGTAGACCTCTCGGCGCACGAGCTTCTATCGACACTTAGAGCTGTATGCCTCTGGCCTATCAGAGATCATGAGGCAGCCATCCGACAATAGAAAGTCGCCATCCTTCTCTCTAGCGGCGTCGGCTTCTGCCTTGGGCTTCTTCTTCTGCTCCCATTTCTTGGAGTCGCCGATGAAGAAATGCTTCATGAGGGAGCAGTCCTTGTACATGTGTTTGCCGAGGAAGGCGTGGTTTGGGCATGGCCCCTTGAGTAGCTTGTCAAAGTGATCGGGGGTGCCCTCGGCCGATGCTCGACTAACTTTTCACTCGACGACGGCCACAAGCGAGCCCCATGCCATTTCTAGTTCTTCTTCTTATTCGAATGGTCGGAGGGTCCATCGTTGGTGTCCTCATCCCGCTTCACCTTGCCTCTAGAGCGATCAAAAATTGCTCCAACTGCCTCCTCGTTGGAAGCGTGGTTGGTCATGATGTTGAGGAGTTCCTTGGTAGTCTATGGGCCCTTATGTGCCAACTTATGGACTAGGGACTCGCAGGTGGTCCCTGATAGGAAGGCTCTGATGACGTTGGCATTGGCAACATTGGGGAGCTCATTGCACTACTGGGAGAAGCATCGGATGTACTCATGGAGAGTCTCTCCCAACTTTTGTCAGTAGTTCTTCAAGTCCTAGGGGTTCCTAGGGCACGTGTAAGTGCCCTAGAAGTTCCCCATGAAGATTTGTTTTAGGTCCGCCCAACTCTAAACGTAGTTGGGTGAAAGGTGCTCCAACCATGTTCATGCCGAGTCAGCCAAGAACAGGGGGAGATTGTGGATGATGAAGTTGTCACTGACTACACTGCTGGCTTGGCAGGTGAGCTAATAGTCCTCGAGCCACAAGCCAGGGTTCGTTTCCTCGGAGTATTTTGGGATGTTAGTCGACGGGCGGTATCAGGGTGAGAGCGCCGCCTTGAGGATACGCCAAACGAAAGCCTAGGGCCCTATTGGTTTGGGGCTATGACTCCGGTCCTCCTCATGGTTGTAGGGCCTATCATGGCAAGGGTGGTAGCCACGGTCAGTTGCCTCATCTTTGTCACCCTATGCATGCCTTCGGGCATTCAGGGTGAGTCGAGCGTCATGGTCGCGGCCGAGATGCCCTTGGATCGGGGCCATGTCGGGCCTTCCACCGCCCTATGGTGATGGCACCTAGTGGATAGATATGTCCCTGGCATGACGTCCTGAGGACACACGCTAGCTGGCATCGAGCTCGCATCGCTGAGACATCGAGCTCTCTGCCTGCTGCACTGCTGCTCGATCGAGCAACATGCGTATCTCCTGATGAGCTCGGTGCTCATCGAGCATCGTGGGTTCTGGTATTCCTTGGATCGGCTATGTTCTGACTAGCGCGGGCAAAGTGTGGGAGGCCATCGTTGTCCTCGATGATCCTCCTATATATGTCATGGGCCATGACACGTGCATGCCCACCGTTCACGCGGTGAGCGATCTCACGCTCGAGCTCTGCTTGCTCCTGCTCTAGCTAGAGTAGTGCATCCTTGAGCTCCTTCTGCCACACCTGCAACAGCTCCATGCATGGGGCCCTTGTGTCCCCCTCGGCCTCATCATCCTAGCCATTCAGTGGAGTGGCTTCCCCACCATGGACACCTTCGTTGTGCACATTGTGGACTTCCTCCATGAAGCACTCGCACAAGGGGTGTTGGCTCCCCTCACCGGAGTCAGAATCAGAGACAGTCTTGGAGCCTTCCACGATCAGGTCATAGAAGGACTCCAAAACATAATCCATCATGCCCACAAACTCACTGCTCATGGTGGACAAACATAGGTCACTCCTGGGAGTGTGGGTTCCTGGGGTGTGCAGCCGTAGCTCCTCGAGGGTCCCAATGACCGCATCAAGACTGACAGCCTAAGGCAGTGTGGTGGGACCGTTAGCCCACGCCAGTTCTCCCTCTGTGGAGATGATAAAGTCTAGGCTCCCAAAATGCATGTGTGTGCTTGGGACCTAGCTCGAACCATGGTTAGCCATCAGTGGCCTAGTGGTGTCGATGTGACGCACAAAGAGGCCCTACCTGGCGTGCCAACTGTCGGTGTTTCGAACAGCCGACTAGTAAATTTATATATTGCGCGTCGGACCCGAATGGTGTGCTAAGAGGATATGAGGATTATACTGGTTTGAGCCAAATGTCCCTACGTCTAGTTTCGGGCTACTCATGTTACCAGCACTGAGTTTGTAGTAGGGGGTTACAAACTGGCAAGAGAGGAAGGAGCTTCCAAGTATCTGTGGTTCGATTACTCGATGCTTCTACTGCTCGATCTATCAGTCGATCGATCTCTCCCTCTGAATGGTGCCCTACCTTCCCTTTTATAGACCAAGGGGAGAGAATAGGATACCAGAGACCGAGAGAAGTGAAGAGGGAAAAAAGAAAAAGAAATAAGGCTCTCGGGGGTGTGCCATCTGATGAGGACATCACCAAGATGGAGTCGAGGACGACTCCAATTCAAGAAGGGGAGGATGATGAGGACATCGCCACGCTGGACACACCGACGCCATGGTCTTCCCCAAGTTGCAATTTGTTCCCAACTCAGCTGCCACATCACCCTCGGATTCAGCAGACACGTCGTCACTGTTTCGGTCATAACTTTCTCATACGATATCGAAACGGGCCATTCTTGGATGCGTTGGAAAGGGGACGACGACGCCATCATTTTGGATCTAGTCCCAGCTCCAGAAGGTCCGTGGATCATTCTGTGTGACTACGGCAAGGTGCTGCGTCACCTATTTGGGCCAACTTGGCCATGTATCGTGTCGGGCCTTAAGCCCAAGTTGTGGGTGCCCAACCCCTGGCCGTCCCCAACCCTAGGTCGAGTTTTAGACTATAAACACAGCCGCTGCCGCTGCTATACAATTGGGTTTTGTTTAGAGTTTAGTTTTCCATCGAGAAACTAAATCGTTCATTGTAACTGTGGTGACAAATCCTTTTACAGTGATCCAGGGCCCCCATTCTTGATCTCCTCCACTGTGTCGATTAGTCCTTTGGAACCGAGTTCTTGAATCCTCTATTGATATTTGCGTCATTCATATTTGCAATTTCAGATTGTGTGTTTTACCTTCTTGCTTGTGCTCTTCGATTTGCTTGCAGGAAAAGCCTTCTTGGCGAGGTCAATCAAGTTGTGCTTAGTTGATAACCAACGGAGCAGTGGTGTAACGGTTGTAGGGTTCGAATCGCATCTGATTTGAAGCCGGATCATCAACGTCAAGATCTCCACAAAATCGAACTTACCGGCTACCTCTCAGAAGATTGGGCCTGTACTCATCACCATCCTCCTCTTCGCGTGGGTCCCACTAACCCTATAGATCATGGTGGCAGCAGTGTCGCATCGGGGTCCTGTTGGCCGCTGCTGCATACATGTGGGCATCGTGCGCCGTTCTTGTCTTCCATCCCATCTGAGCGGATGGAATGGTCTAAGGGTCTCTCGGCAAAGGCCATACGGGAGGCTAGTGGTACAGTGCCAATCAACTCATGTCGATCGACTAACGTTGGATGGTGGTTAGGTAGGGAGTTGGCAGCACAGAGCGGGCCAATTGATGTGGTGGGCAGCGTGAGTCTCCCAGCATAGCCTGATGCGACCGCTAGTCGCATCAAGACGCGCCCGAGACATGCTCCCGGGCGTGCGCCTCCACGCCATAGTCATTTAAGCGGTTCAGGTCCCACCCTAGGGCCACTGCTTTTGTCTTGTAGCAAATCCGACCCATAGGGAATGGGCAAGGCAGAAATCTCACCCTGGGGGCTAGGCAAGACAAAATCCAACCCTCAAGGGTCGAATGAGGTGGTGCCCTCCTCATGGGACCGGATGAGTCAAAGCCTGCGCCCTTAGGTCAGAGGAGTCAGAGCCCATGCCTTGGGATCGGACGAGGCGACAACCTCATCCTCGGAGTTGAAGCCCATGCCTTGGGGTCAAATAAGGTGGAAACCTTGTCCTCGTAGTCAAACGAGGTGTGGCCTAGCACCTGGGGGTCGGACGAGACCATAGTTGTGTCCTTAACCATCGGATGAGCCAACGTGACGCTCATTAATCCTTGGGCTTAGATACCCGGGTATATGTAACACCCTTGGTGTTACACTATATCATTTTTGCTAAAACATTGCATATGCATCATGTTTATATGATACTGTATGAATTATAGAGTGTAAATCAATTTCTGTGGCTTGAAACGTTCATCAGAAACGCAAAACGGAAGTTATATTTTATATCGCTTAGTCTTCTAAATGAATTTTTACTGAACGAAAATGCTATAGAATGCGTATGCAGCACTTTAATAAAGTTTGTAGTACAAACTTCATAGGTGGCGATGAAATACTTGCGGTTGAGAATGGGATTCACTATAGCGCTTACTTAATAGCTTGGAAACCAAAGTTGACGCGAATCCAAACAAAAACTTAGTCATTTTCTTAAGTCGGAAAATGGGTCGATGAAGCTAAGTTCGGGAATTTTTGCAGGCAAATTGGATGAAGAAGTAGTGTAATTTCATGGTTAGTTTTAGTAGTTTGATATACCATCTCGAGCATAGAATAGGCGGTTTAGTGTTTGAAGTAACGAATTGGAATTTTTGGAGCGCTTTAAAAATTGTGCATGTCACGTTCTGGTCGGTGTCAGTGTCTGGACGTGGTCACCACCTCAGTTCGACTCACTGCCACTGCACTGTCCTGCTCAAGCATGCTGTCATGTCAGACACATCACCGTTGCCATGCCGTGGCACGCGCTCACGCACGCCGCACATGTGCCACCACCGCTGCACTGGCCTACCACTAGCTCCGCGTTGCGGGCCACGGCCGCACCGCTACCGTGCCTAAGCACGCGCCACCATGTTGGTGTTGGTGGGCCTAGTCACTCTGCTCTACTACTGCCGCTTGCCTCGCTGTGTCCTCGCATGACTACTGGCCTCGGTCGCAAGCGCTGGATCACTACGTGCGCTCTTGCCGTCGGCGTCATGTCTGCTTGCATCGCTGCACCGCCATCCCATCATCGTGTCACTATCGCCCATTTCGCCGTGTCATGCCTGTGCTGCATTGTGTCACGTCAACGCACTGCTATGTGTCGTGGTTGCAAGTCTGCATCATCCGCGTACACTACACCGCTCGTGTTGCGTCCGCTTGAGATGCTGTGCTGGTACGTGGCCGTGTCACCGTCTACTTCCAAGTCAATGCACCATGCCTACCGAGCCATGCCAAATTGTACGAGCATGGGTGTCATCCCTATGTGTGCCTTGTCTATTGCGTTGTGTGGCAAGCATCACTCTGTGTTCCTAGTCACCTCTGCCATTAATGGCGTCGCGTCGGAGTCACCGAGCCACACCAAGTCTAGCTCGCAGCGCTGGTCAAAATCATGCAATTGCGTGTGCCTGAGCATTGGGTAAGAACATAGCTATGCGCCAAACACTTCCATTGCTGTCGCCAGCCGGTGTCGAGCCCCAATTTGAAGTTCCTTCACCGTCGGCCACTTTAAGATGTGGGCCGCGCACGCGAGGAGTGGGCCACGATTTGAAATTTGGTTTTCTCTTTTCCAAGGAATTAATAAATGCTTATTCAATTTAGTTTTGAGCTGAACTTTGATAAATTGTAGTAAATCATGTCCAAAAATAGTGAAACAAAATTTGTTAGGTTCATAAAAATGCTATCTATCTGTTGGTGTAGTTAGTTTGCAGTTAGCTATGATACTTATAGGTTCATAAATTCCAATTAGAGAGTTTAATATTATGTAGATTAATATCTGTAGGAATTATTGTGGCAAATGGATGATAGATTTAGTCATGAAGTTTTTACAGTAGGTTCATTAGGTTATTATGTACTCACTATAAATTTTGTAGTACTAGAGTAGGTTGATAAATAGACTAGCTAGAACCCTTGTTTTATTATATATAGAGTAAATCGGTATTAAGAGTAAGAATACCCTTAGTTGCTATGATAATATATGTCATGCTTCATACTTGTTAGTGGTAACAGCAGGTGACTTAGCACCTTAGTCGGTAGGACTAGCTTAGTAACTTGATAGATGTATTTTCATTTTAAGAGCTGTTGTTGCCATATTACTAAGTGTTGCATCATCATTTCATGCATGTAGATCATGAGTTGGTAGAGTTCGTGCCCATAGACGAATAGGATTATGAAGAGGTCATTAAAGAGTACGAGGAAGAGATCTTCGTGTAGGAAGGAGCCCCAGAGCCTTTTGGTGCTAACTTTGCTGACCCACCGTCTGCCCAAGGCAAGCCCCGGTGCATAATCCATATTTTTACTGATCACCGAATATATATATGATGTGCATTTATGTTTTAGGTATTTTATGGAAACTACATGCATAAATACATCTACCTATGAGTCCTACTAGTATAGGTCGAGTAGCTGCTATGCTCAGAATTCTAGTAGCGCGAGTAACATGTCGTTACTTGCAATAGGTGACAATTATGATCACTCATGATAAAATGGTGGAAAGGAAAAATGGAGACTGGACAGAGATATGGTTTGGGTATTGGTGGGTGTAAGATGTTGTGTCCTGTGGCCAACAGGGCATAGCTTAGTTACACTTTTTTCCTGTCTATGTCGGTTAAGGACCGTCCGTTGCATAAGGCCCCAGGCAAGTCACATATTTATTATCCCAAGCACATACTTGGGTATGGGCATAGGGAAGACTTGTTGCTCTTTTGTCGCGGATTCTGCTCTTTCTGGACCGATTGATTGGAGCCGGGGATGGTGGAGGTCCTTGCACCGCACTAAGTCCAAGACTTAGGTGCGAAGGCTTGGAGTCCAAGTTTGGACGAGGACCTAGACCCTAGGATAGGAGGGTGAAGGGTTCTCCCTTGGGGTGTGCCCGATGGATACCGCCCGCTTTAGTTTGCTTTTAGGGTGCTTAGTGTCTGGTGGAAGACGAGCACCTCCATAAGTATGTTATTTTGGGCGGTTCTACCACAGTTGGTATTAGAGCCAATAATGAGTCTACGAGTTTCATCACTATTTTCCAAAACTTAAAATTTGACCAATAAAAGTTTTGTGAAAAGTAGGTTGTGATAAAATTATGTAAATAAGTATAAGCCCTAGCAATATGGTCTATCTAGGATAGCGGCACTAGTTTTATCTAATCAGTTTCTACAGGTACACTCACTTACATTGCATAAGAAATTGATTAGCATACGAAAAGTGAGTGTACGATGTGCCGAAATCTTACGAATGCCGCTATATTCCAGCTTGAGTGAATGGATAGGCCGATACATGCATCATGATAATATCATCTTACTTAAACTAAAGTCCCCCCTACATGTATAATTGGATTAGGAAATTGATAGGATAACAAAAACAATACTTTAATAAATGTCTTGTCATTCTCTAATCCCTTGCTTCTGATTTGGGAGATTGTCCTAAGTGGTTGGTTCCTATCTCTTATAGATGAATCTGAGGTCCAAACGTGGGAGCACCAGTGCTGGGGCGGGCCATGGTCTTGGTGAGGGCCATTGTAACACCCTAGGTGTTAGACTTGCATAATTGCACTTGCATTTCATAAACATGAGCATCATTCATCCATGCATGAGTTTTGATTGTTTAGAATAAGCTTTTGAAACATTGCAACATATGTTTATATTCTAGGTGTGTTTGTTTTATGAAATGGATAGTGCGCAACACTCAAGTGCAACATATTCAACTCACTCTTGAAACATGTCACATACTTTAGTGAAACATGGTTAGTTAGTACTATGCAACAAACTCATGAAACATATGAAACATGGCTTTGAAACAAAAGTAGCAATTCACTTGTTTTCCCTTGTTTCAATGCATGTGATGCTTGATTTTGGTATGATCAATGTGTGGTGTGGTTAATTATCACCTAAAACACCTTAACTACACTTAGGGTACATAGAGGAGCATTGTTCATGTTAACTAAATTGACTAATTATGCCCCTAAGTGAGGTTTGACCAAATTGGAAACCCTTGAACCAATTTGTTTGACCTTTCAAAAAGTGTTACATAGAAGCTTTGTATTTTTGAGCAACCTAAAGCAAAGTTGTAGCAAATTATATGTGGAACAAACTTTGTCTAGAGGTAAAGTCATGAAAATGTGTGGAACAGCCCCAAACATGGCCCACAAGTCAGATTTGGGTGCTGATTCAGCACTTAGAATTTTTCTAAGTCATTAACCGATTTTTAGTTTGTTTGGCTCACATTTATGATGATTTTACTCCTCAACCATTGAGAATTGGAACATGATCCTTTAATGGAAGTTGTAGATGGTATGTAGGTCTACAACTTTGGTTTATATGGTTTGCATTAATGCTTCATGGTTTAGGAGTTTAAACATCTAAGATTTGCGCTGTTAGGCCGGTACCGAGCTCTGCTGACCGAACTAAATGGCATTCTACAGTGGCCGACCGTTTCAGGGCTTCAACGTCGCGTGGCCACCACGCGTCGGCACTACACTACCTGGCTAGGCCACGTCGGGCCGTTGCTCACCAACTCGAGCACCAGCGCTCGCCTGTGACCCCGCGCTCTCATTTCACTTCCTGCCCTCTCCTCTGCTTCCAGCAGCAGCCGCCGAGGCTCCAAGCTCGCCGCCATCACCATTGCCGGTGCCAGCTCGCACCGCATCGTTTGTTCACCACCGCAAAAGCTCCATAGTGGTCCCGCCTCATCACCTCACCCACCTTGCTAGCTAGAAGAGCTCAGTAAGGTGTTCTCGCCATGCATGGCCTCGCTGGTGGTCCGCCGCCGTGCCCTGTCGCCGTGGCCAGTCTGTTTTCGACCCCCACTTGCCTCGATAGCATGTGCACTAGCTTTGCCATAGCTTGTAGAGTCTTGGTGTAGCTCTTGTTTGAGTTGTCTAGGTCACCTCTGGCGTCTCACCATCGGAGCCTCGCCGCCGCACCGCCATGGCCGCTGCCATAGTCGATAGCTCCGGCAATAGGTCTAGCTAGGTAGCTTAATCGGTGCGGGATGAAGTAGGGATTCACGTAGTACCGGTGACCTCGCCGGAGAAGTCATCGTTGGCGAGCTCCGTTGATTCCGCTCCAATTCCATGCCATGCTCTGTTTTGGTGCCGATGACATGCGAGCCCGGCTGACCAGTGGACCCCGACTGTTAGTGGCTTAAGGACTAAAGGCTAGTTCATTTGTTCAGATTTAAATGCAACTTTGTAAAATTCATATCTCCAGTTTGGTGAATCCAAATTAGGTGGTTCCAATTTTGTTAGTATCTTTGTGAAGTGTAGTATTTAGGAAAAATATAATATGAACACTTGTACTAAAGTTTTTGGAAGAATTAAATTACAACTTAAAATGTGTTTTTAAATGAATGCAAACTTGTTGAATTCATATCTAAAGTTCTAGTGCTCCAAAAATTATGAAATTTGTATGGTGATCTGTTCTTGATGATTAGAAGCTCTAGTAAAAATTTGAGAGTCAGTGTATGAATAGTTTTTGAGTTAATAATTTCCCTTTTATGATTAGAGGATCCTTGTGTGAATTTTAATAATGATTATATGAATCCCATGCTCATGAAATTTATTGGAGGTTGTCCTGGTACCTTAAGGATGCTAAGAAAAATATAAAATCTGTTGCTTGATACTTTTCACTAGGGTTTCCTATTTATGCTATTTTAAACCCTACTGGCTTGTCAATTTTGTGTAGGATGTTATACTTGTTAAAATGATGTGAAATTTATACAGTATCCTATTGGAGATATGTATAAGCTACTATAAGTTTTGTGGAATTTTATGTATATTTTGGATATGTGTTTATTATTTAACCTAATTATCTAAATAAATTAATAAAGGCATGAAAATAATTTATTTAGGAATGGCCACTATGTTTTCTAGTGTTCATTTCCTGTATGTCAAATGTTGGTAGCATTGGTAATACTCATAGTACTATTCTTGTATGTAATGAAATATTATTTTCACTATAATTCATTTATAGTGACTTTCTGGACAGATTTTAGAGTTAAGCAAATTAACTGGTGAACTTGATATTTGCTGTGAATTTGGTCAATAACAAAGTTGTAGGAAACTTGTTTATCTATCTTGTGTCAAAATTTCGAGGCATTTGGCCTAGTAGTGTGAGAGTTATATCAGTTGGAAGTCAGCACTCCCAACTGCCTACTCTCTGGAATCCACAGACAGTTTTGTAAGATCAGTCTGTTTGACCTAGTTCAAGTTTGAATTAGACTTTGTTGATTAAACTAAAGTTGTAGATAATTTTATAAGATTTCCATATTGTCTTGTTGCATGTCTTTTGGATTAATACAACTCTAGTTATGGATAAAACTAGCTGCTGCTGTTTGCAGCCTAAAAACTGTGATTGCAGTGAATAACTTGTTTGCTTGATATGAGTCGATGTGATGAGTTAGATGCTAGGCTAATTAAAATAACTTGTTAGTTGCAGGTGCTAGACCTCTTACTGAAGATGAACAACTTTATCTTAGGTTGTTAGAGCTTGGTGAGTGTGCCGTTCTTATTTTCTAAATGAGATATGCACCTACTCGGTAAAATAGATGTTAATCTTGTATCATCGTATCTTTCATGCGTCCATCTATACATGGCTGTACATTTCATCATCACCTTCCATCTCTTGTGCATGCATGATTCTTATACTATGCATATACATGCAATAGGTGTTCCGGAGGGAGTCACGCTTCTGGAATTCGAGCAAGTACTTCTAGAGGAGCAGCAGCAAGCTTAGGAGCAGGAGGTGCAGGCCGTAAAAGAAGGAGCCAACGAAGAAGTTCTTCAGTGTCCCGATCACCAACCTTCATCTTTTCTGAAAGGCAAGCCTCGGAGCATTCTAAGTCTCCTATGTTTTGAAAATGGTTACTTTGAGTATCTTTATTTGTGATGCATTAAGTGATAGGAATTGGATGCAAACACTTGCCGCATATATATCTATTCCTTGTCCAGTAACGTACCCTGAATCCTATTTAGGTCTAGGAGCAAATCAAAGCTTAGCCTTGCTTAGATCGGTAAAAGTCAGGTGATTTCCTGTCACCTGCAAGTTAGGGTGATGTCTGGTCATGGTTGGCCATATTTGCTATCGTGGAAGATAACCATGTGTTAATAATGAATTGTGACCGGGCGGGATGTTGATAGAGAAGCAACAAGGCAAGGATGTCTTGGGTGTGGATCTATCCCCGTCTGTGTTAGTTAAGGACCGATTCGCTGTACGTCCTCCTATCATGTTGAATGCATGCCTATCACTTAGTTGGCTAGATAACTCGTTCTGACCGCGAAGCCGAGTAGCTCAACTCAGGCCGGAAGTCTAGGAAGTGAAAATGTGTACCCTGGCGGTAGTAAGGATGTGTGGGGAGCCATTAGCGTAAGTCCCAGGTGAGATTGACCACCTGGCAGATTGGACTCCCTGAGGTCACGGCGCTACTCGAAACTGTGATTCCTGAGTTATACCAAAGATGACCTAAGGCTGCCTTCATGCGGTATGCCTAGATTTGTGTTAGGAATACCCCTCCAGCTAGATAGGAATTGATTCAAATCGCCGTCTCTCCCGGATAGTGAGAACTTGACTGAGCAGTGGCAACGTAGAATAACTTAATTGAACTTGATGGTTATAATGATGATGATGATGATGATACAACATTATACCGGATATAGTTACTAATGTTTGGAGTTAATCAATTGCTTGCTCTAGTACAGGTGCTAATCTAGTTGATAGGTTAATATTGATAACTTGATGCTTACTCATAATTTAATTAGGCTCTCATATCACTAAAGCTTTTATGCAAAATAGTTGTCAAGCGAGATCCACCGATAAAGCCTTACATACTCCTTGGTGTCATTTATTTTTGGTTTATGACGGTTAAGTCTCGCTGAGTACATTCTCATACTCAGGGTTTATTCCCCCTTGTTGCAGATGACGTGCTCTGTAACGGCTACTACAAGTATTGTCTCCACCCTACGGGGGATGAAGACTAGATCATGGGCATGATCATCTATATTATCTTATCATGATGCTTTTGCTAGATATGACTATGGAACTGGCTTGTATTTGAACTAAGTGTGTGTGATGGTCTCAAATTACTTTGCTTCTTCTATTTGTGAACTCGTTTTGTAATAATTATGTGAACTCTGATGTATGAGGTACTTGTGAACTACTTGTGAAATGGATGTAACATGTGGCTTGTTATGTTGAATTACTATGATCTTGGTTGTATGCAAGTTGGTTTGAAATCCTTCATGGTTTTAGTTGACTACCGGGTTTATATGGGTTCAAGTATGACGGTTTGATCACTCTGGTGATTGCTTTCATACTTGTGCTCTTATAAATTGGTCAGTTCTATTACAGCCATGGTGAGAGTGGCCGGGCCAATGGGCACAACAGGGAGAGCCATGAGGCTCCATGTCTGGATCCTCCTCCTCCACCGCCGCTGCCACCGCCAATGACTCACGTGGAGATGATGGAAGAACTAATAGCTGCTCGCCGTGAGTAAGCCCATGCCTTAGAGCTAATGGCATAGGCTATCGCTGGCTTCACCCATGGAGGACATGGGGGCAATGGCGGGAACAGGGGTGGTGCCCATGGTCCTGAGGGGCCCTGCTCTTACCAGGATTTCCTTAAGACGCATCCACCCATGTTCACGCCATTAGCTAAGCCCCTAGATGAGGAGCATTGGCTTCGCATTCTAGAGCAGAAGTTCTTGTTGCTCAATGTGAATGATGAGCAGAAGGTGCGCTTTGCCACATAGTAGTTGTTGGGGTCTGCAAGTGCATGGTGGGGTACTTTCAATGCCATGTAGTAGCTAGATCACCGGGTGACCTAGCAGGAGTTCACCATAGCATTCAAAGAATTTTATATTCCTACTAGTGTCCTCAACAGGAAGCTGACTGAGTTCCTAGACCTGTGGCAGGGGAGTATGATAGTGATGGACTATGTCAATAAGTTCAATCACTTGTCCCAGTATGCGAGAACTCATGTGGACACAGATGAGAAGAAGAGGGACCGCTTCTATCATGGCCTCTCTTGCAGCCTTCAGGAGAAGTTGTATACGGGGAACTATTAGACTTTTGGGGCAATGATGAATGCTGCCATCACCATGGAGGGCTTGTAGCGAGATTCCCAGGCAGAATGGAAGAGGAAGTAGGTGGCTACGGGGTCTTCTAGCCACCCTTATACTCATAAGGTATAGGTTGTCCGATGGGTGCCCTATCAATCATCAGGCGGGCATTTGTTTTAGTAGCCCCATCATACTTCTTAGGTTTCTTCCACACAGTACTATGCACCAACTCAGCAGGTGCAACCCTAGCAGCCTTAGGGACAGTAGGCCCCACCTCGGCTAGGACAGGGAAACAAGCCGGGTGCTTGTTTCAAATGTGGCAAGGATGGCCACTATGCTCGAGAGTGTCCCAAGAACCTGCTAGCCTAGTCTACTCAACCATTGGCTAACTCCTAGCTAGTCAAGTGGACAGTGATCAAGAGGAAAGTGCCAGCTAGCTAATCCGGGCAGGTGAATTTCATGGATGCTGAGCAGATATTGCAGTAGGAACTAGTGATGGCTAGTATGTTCACCATTGATTCCCATTTAGCTTATGTGTTGTTTGATTCTGGTGCATCACATTCATTTATGAGCATGGGATTTGTAGTCCAGCACAATATACCTCTTATCGCTATACTGTATGCCTATAGAATCCGTACTCTAGGTGCGTAGATGTGCATCAATGCTCGGATGAACACAGTGAGCTTGGTATTAGCCACTCACACTTACCGTCTCTAGTTCATGGTGCTGCCTTGACAAGGAATTGATGCTATTCTTGGAATGAACTAGTTGTAGGTATATGGGGTAGTATTGGATTTGAAGTAGAGAATTGTGGAGTCACGACTTCCTTCTTCTGAGGATAGGATGTCATTTCTGGTACCCTCAGATCTAGTCTTACCTGTTGCTGCTCATGCTAAAGCCTCTCCTGATCTTACCTTTATTCCGGTAGTATGTGAGTTCCTAGATGTTTTTTCTGAAGATCTACCTAGGTTGCCACCAGACAGAGAGGTGGAATTCTCCATTGAGCTAGAGCCTGGTACTGCTCCTATCTCCTGATGCCCGTACCGTATGGCTCTAAAGGAATTGGTTGAAATAAAGAAGCAGTTGGAAGAATTGTTGGAAAAAGGCTTCATCCATCCTAGCTCTTCACCATAGGGGTGTCCAGCCATTTTTGCGAAGAAGAAGGATGACACTCTCTGAATGTGTGTGGATAACCACCCTCTTAATGCGGTAACCATTAAGAACAAGTATCCCTTGCCCCACATAGATACTTTGTTCGATCAACTAGCTGGTGCCAAGGTGTTCTCCAAGATTGACCTTCGTTAAGGCTATCATCAGATCAAGATTAGACCACATGATATACCAAAGATAGCTTTTTCTACTAGGTATGGGTTGTACGAGTACCTAGTAATGTCTTTCGGTCTCACCAATGCTCCTGCATTCTTCATGTACCTGATGAATTAAGTCTTTATGCTGGAGCTGGACAAGTTTGTTGTGGTATTCATCGATGATATCCTGATATATTCCAAGAATGATGAAGAGCATGCCTAGCACCTTCGGATAGTACTGGCTCGATTGAGGGAACACAAGTTGTATGCTACATTCAACAAGTGTGAGTTTTGGTTAGATCGAGTATAGTTTTTGGGGTATGTGTTGACACCTGATGACATTTCTGTAGATCCTAGCAAGGTGCAAGATGTGCTGAATTGGAAGTCTCCCAAGTCTGTGCACCAGATTTGTTAGTTCCTTGGTCTAGCCGAGTACTATCGGCGTTTTATTTCAGATTTCTCCAAGATAGCTCAACCGATGACCAAGCTGCTCAAAAAAGAAGCCTAGTTTGATTGGAGCACAGCCTATGAAGAAGCCTTCCAAGTTTTGAAGACATTTCAGACCACTACTCCTGTGTTGGCCCAACCAAATATTAATAGATCCTTTGATGTATATTGTGATGCCTCGAAGACGAGGTTGGGATATGTGCTGTGTAGGATGGGCGCGTGATAGCTTATGCTTCATGCCAATTAAAAAAGTACGAAGTGAATTACCCCACTCATGATTTAGAGCTGGCTGCTATGGTCCACGCTCTAAAAATTTAGAGGCATTACTTGTTGGGCAACAAAGTGCACATCTTTACAGATCATAAGAGCCTCAAGTATATTTTTACCCAGTCTGAGCTGAATATGAGGCAAAGGAGATGGTTGGAATTGATTAAGGATTATAACTTGGAAGTACATTATCACCTAGGAAAGGCCAATGTGGTAGCTGATGCCTTGAGCCAAAAGTCATATCCATTTGAAGAAATACCTTTGTCTCTCAACCATGCAGAGGTGTTGGCTCACATTGCCTTGACCTCAGAATTGCTGGAGCAGATTATTCTAGAGCAGAGGCAAGACCCTGAAGAAATTCCTCACATCAGGAATTTGATTGCCAAAGGACGTGGCCCTCACTTTAGTATTAATGAGCATAATGTGGTGAGATACAAGGATAGATTGGTGGTTCCATCAAATGATGAGCTAAAAAGGAAGATTTTGAATGAAGATCACCATTCAAAGCTATCTATCCATCCTGGCAGCAACAAGATGTATCATGATTTATGCCACTTGTACTGGTGGTCCAACATGAAGCAGGACATCACCTAGTATGTCACGGAGTGCGACACTTGTGGGAGAGTTAAAGCGGATCACATGCATACTCTGGGATATTTGCAACGCTTGCCCATTCCTATTTGGAAATGGGAAGACATCTCCATGGACTTTGTGGTGGGTTTGGCCCGCACATCCAAGGGCTATGATTCTATCTGGGTCATTGTGTACCGTCTCACTAAATCTGCTCATTTTATCCCAGTGGACACCAAATATACAGCCAGGAAGTATGCTCAGATATATTTTGATCGGATTATGACCCTACATGGAGTTCCCCTTACTATCATCTCTAATAGGGGATCAATTTTTGTCTCTCGCTTCTAGGAGCAACTCCAGGAGTGTCTTGGAACTAGTCTCCTCCGCAGTTCAGCTTATCACCCCTAGACTGATGGCCAAATAGAAAGGGTGAACTAGGTGCTCGAGGACATATTGAGAGCTTGTGCCATTTCTTTCCCTAAAAAGTGGGATGAATGCCTAAAGTTCGCTAAGTTTTCTTACAACAACAGCTATTAGGAGAGCATTCGTATGACACCCTTTGAAGCTCTATATGGGAACAAATGTAGGACACCACTCAACTAGGTTGAAGTGGGAGACCATGGGTACTTTGGGCCTGATTTCATCAAAGAAGCTCGAGAGCAAGTAAGCATTATTCAGAGCCACTTGAAAGCAGCTTAGAGCCAATAGAAAGCTTATACAGACAAGCGAAGAAGGCCCTTGTAGTTTGCAGATGGGGATTATGTATATCTCAAAGTGTCTCCTATGAGAGGGGTGCACCGGTTTGGTGTCCATGGCAAGCTAGCCCCTCGATATGTGGGTTCATACAAGGTGTTGGAGCGGTGTGGCCCAGTTGCTTATCGTCTCCAGCTTCCTAATATTTTATCTGTGGTACACAATGTGTTTTATGTATCGCAATTGAAGAAATGCTTGCGGGTGCCTGATGGAGCTGTGGAAATTAAAGGGCTTCCCCTCCAGCTAGATTTGACTTATATTGAGCACCCTGTCAAAATCTTGGATGAAAAGGAAAGGGTGACAAGGAACAGTGTGGTAAAGTTCTACAAGGTGTAGTGGCAAAATCACTCTGAGGATGGGGCCACGTGGGAACAAGAGAGCTATATATTGAAGCATTACCCCCACCTTCTCGCTGGTTCTGAGGAGTAGTTGTTACGTTGAAATGTACTTCCTATCTCCTTTCCCACACTAGGCACACGAAATCTTGGGTTGAGATTTTGTTTTAGGGGGGTAGATTTGTAACACCTTCAGTGTTACACTGTATCATTTTTGCTAAAACATTGCATATGCATCATGTTTATATGATAGTGTATGAATTATAGAGTGTAAATCAATTTCTATGGCTCAAAACGTTCATCGGAAACACGAAATGGAAGTTATATTTTATATCGCGTTATATCGCTTAGAGTTCTAAATGAATTTTTACTGAACGGAAATGCTATAGAACGTGTATGCGGCACTTTAATAAAGTTTGTAGTACAAACTTTGTAGGTGCGATGAAATACTTGCGGTTGAGAACGAGATTCGCTAGAGTGCTTACTTAATTGCTTGGAAACCAAAGTTGACGTTAATCCGAACAAAAACTTAGTCATTTTCTTAAGTCGAAAAATGGGTCGACGAAGCTAAGTTCGAGAATTTTTGCAAGCGAATTAGATGAAGAAGTAGTGTAATTTCATGGTTGGTTTTAGTAGTTTGATATACCATCTCGAGCATAGAATAGGTGGTTTAGTGTTTGAAGTAACGAATTGGGATTTTTGGGGCACTTTAAAAATCATGCATGTCACGTTTCGGTCGGTGTCTGTGTCTGGACACAGTCACCGCCTCGATTTGGCTCACCACCACTGCATTGGCCTACCCAAGCGTGCTGCCACGCCGGTCGCATCGCCATTGCCGCGCTATGGCACGTGCTCACACACGCTGCACACGTGCCACCACCGCTGCACTAGCCTACTGCTGGCTCCACGCTGTGGGCCACGGCCGCACCGCTATAGCTCCCAAGCACGTGCCACCACGCTGGTGTCGATGGGCCTAGTCACTCTGCTCTGCCACTATCGCTTGCTTCGTTGTGTCCTCGCACGACTGCTGGCCTCGGTCGCAAGCGCTGGATTGTCGCGTGCGCTCTCGCCGCCGGCGTTGCGTCTGCCTATGTCACTGAGCCGTCGTCCCATCACCATGCCACTATCACCTATTTCGCAATGTCATGCCTGTGCTGCATTGTGTCATGTCAACGAGCTGCTGTGTGTCACGGCCGTGAGTCTGCATCGCCCGCGTATGCTGCACTGCTCGCGTCGCGTTCGCCTGAGACACTGCACCGGTATGTGGCTATGTCACCATCTGCTTGCAAGTCAATGTGCCGCGCCTATCAAGCCATGCCAAATTGTATGAGCACGTGTGTCATCCCTGTGTGTGCCTTGTCCATTGCGTTGCATGGCAAGCATCGCTCTACGCTCCCGGTCACCTCTGCCATTAATGGGATCACGTCGGAGTCACTGGGCCACGCCAAGGCCAGCTCACAGTGCTGGTTGAATCCATGCAATTGCGTGTGTCTGAGGATTGGGTAAGAACCTAGCTATGTGCCGAACACTTCCACTGTTGCTGCTAGCTGGTGTCAAGCCCCAATTTGAAGTTCCTTCGCCGTCGGCCACTTTAAGACTCCACGGCAGCACCCGTCAAATTCCCCTAGCCCCGTCCACCTCCGTCCAATTCGTTGGCACTGTACCTTCACCCTGCTCCACTCTATCTCATGCGTACCCCATTTTGCCCTGCTACTGCCTGCTCAGCGATGCCGACGTAGTCGCACCACCGCCGCCGTCGTGAGGCTTGCCGTGCGCACGTGGCCAGACTCGCTCGGTCAGTCTCTGATCAAGCCACCACATCTGGTAGGTTTAGGTTGAGTCATTGTTGCGCAGCCTTGAGCTCATTCACGTTGTCTGAGCCGTGGCTCATGGGAACATGCCCGCTGTCACAGGGAGGAGTCCGTCGTCGTGGAGGGAGCTCGGAACAGCATCTTCGTCACCACGTCACTGCCCATCACTTTGGGTTTATGCTTAGGTGAGCATAGGCTCATAGTTGGGGGCGGGGAAGGGTCGGTCTGGCCAGCGTAATCGCCCAGTGCCAGCGCCGGTGTGTGCGCGGGTGCCGAGGGTGTCGTCGTTGCGAAGATGGATTATTCCGAGGGCTTATCTGTGAAGTAACTGTCTGTAGAAATATTGTCATGGGTCTCAGGGTGATTTGTCGGTAGGTCAGGGGCATTTTCGCAAAACGGTCGTCGCGCGCGGGCCTTCCCGTCGTGGGCTGGCGTCGCTCGGCTGGGCCGCGCCCCCGCGTGGGCCGTGATGGTGGCGTGCGAGCACGTGCACGTCGCGCGGACGTGGGCCGCGCGTGCGAGGAGTGGGCCACAGTTTGAAATTTGGTTTTCTATTTTCCAAGGAATTAATAAATGCTTATTCAATTTAGTTTTGAGCTGAACTTTGATAAATTGTAGTAAATCTTGTAGATGTCCAAAAATAGTGAAACAAAATTTGTTAGGTTTACAAAAATGCTATCTATCTATTGGTTTAATTAGTTTGCAGTTAGCTATGGTACTTATAGGTTCATAAATTCCAATTAGAGAGTTTAATATTATGTAGATTAATATTTGTAGGAATTATTGTGGCAAATGGATGATAGATTTAGTCATGAAGTTTTTACAGTAGGTTCATTAGGTTATTATGTACTCACTATAAATTTTGTAGCACTAGAGTAGGTTGATAAATAGACTAGCTAGAACCCTTGTTTTATTATATATAGAGTAAATCGGTATTAAGAGTAAGAATACCCTTAGTTGCTATGATAATATGCTTCATACTTGTTAGTGGTAACAATAGGTAATTTAGCACCTTAGTCGGTAGGACTAGCTTAGTAACTTGATAGATGTATTTTCATTTTAAGAGTTGTTGTTGCCGTATTACTAAGTGTTGCATCATCATTTCATGCATGTAGATCACAAGTTGGTAGAGTTCGCGCTCGTGGATGAACAAGATTACGAAGAGGTCATTGAGGAGTACGAAGAGGAGATCCTTGTGCAGGAAGGAGCCCCGGAGCCTTTTGGTGCTGATTTTGCTGACCCACCGCCTGCCTAAGGCAAGCCCGGGTGCATAACCCATATTTTTACTGATCACTAAATATATATATGATGTGCATTTACGTTTTAGGTATTTTATAGAAACTACATGCATAAATACATCTACCTATGAGTCCTACTAGTACAGATCGAGTAGCTGCTATGCTCAGGATTCCAGTAGCGCGAGTAACTTGTTGTTACTTGCAATAGGTGACAATTATGATCACTCATGATAAAATGGTGTAAAGAAAAAATAGTGACCGGACAGGGATATGGTTTGGGTATTGGTGGGTGTAAGATGTTGTGTCTTGCGGCCAATAGGGCATAGCTTGGTCACACTTTTTCCCTATCTGTGTCGGTTAAGAACTGGCTATTGCATAAGGCTCTAGGCAAGTCACAGATTTATTATCCCGAGCACATACTTGGGTATGGGCGTTGGAAAGACTTGTTGCTCTCTTGTCGTGGGTTCTGGCTCTTTCCGGACCGACTGATTGGAGGCGGGGATGGTGGAGGTCCTTGCACCGCACTAAGTCCGGGACTTAGGAGCGGGGGCTTGGATTCCAAGTTTGGATGGGGACCTGGACCCTAGGACAGGAGGGTGATGGGTTGGTCCTGCTTGTACCTGGGGTACAAGCGGGGCGTGTGTTTTCGGAGTACCTAGCTAGGGGCATTGATTCGCGAATCGCTGGACGATCCGGTACAGCTTGTCTATGGTTTAACATCGTAGTAAGAACTGAAAGCTGAAAGATGATGAAATGAAACTGATTGCTCAACCCTTGCTTAAAAGTAGAATAGACGCTTACATAAAATGACTAGTTAATGAATTAATACGGCTGTAAATAAAAACATAAATAAGGACTCACTATTAGTATTGCTTTCTGCAAAAAAAATAAAATAAAATAAACCATCAAACCATAAAGCTTTGCATATCCCTTGGAGTCGGGAAACTATTCCCATTAGTCGGATAAGTCTTGCGAGTACATTGTGTATTCAGGGTTTATTTACCCCTGTTGCAGTTAATACTTAAGGAGTACAATTGTGTGAAGGATTCTTCTGGTGGGCACAGATGGGTCATCGTTCTTTATCGCTAGATGTTTATTTTTATTCCGCTGTTTAATATTTCGCACTCTGACATTTGGCAATGTAATAATAAATTTTTAAGAACTCTTGATGTATGAAATGTATTAAGTATTATAACTCGTTGTCATTATTGGATCCTTGGGGAAAAATGTGGATCTTTCGGGTTCTCTCTCGGGGTGAGCCTGACGGATACCGTTCGTTATAGCTTACTTTTAGGGTGCTTAGTGTCTGGTGGAAGACGAACACCTCTGTAAATATGTTATTTCGAACGGTTCTGTCATAGTATAGATATCCGACACTGGGACTCCGTATGCAGCCGATCCGGACTACAGACGTGATGCAGTGAATTTTTTTCCTTTTCTCTAGGCCTCATGCTCCTATTGAAAAATCCACTCCTACACTACAACCCAAACCAAACCAAAAATCTTACTGATGATCTTGTCGTCCCAATAATAATTAAGGAGGAGCTTGCCTTCAGCACAAATGGAACAGTCCAAGGAGAAGAATTCGGAAATACCCATGAATGAGAAACAACGCAAATACTCATGTACACACATGCACATTTATTCTATCTGTATGAGCACTTCCTAGAGACTAAGATGTGTCTTGCTGTCAAATAGCACACCATCTAACGTTAGAAAAAAAAATCAGTCATAAATGAAAGTTTCTATGTTGAGTCATAGAGTTAATTCCACCATGGAAGAACCTAAGCAATCTATATACTCTTATGAAGCTAAACCACACTAGCTATTTTTCTCAATATACAAGCTATCCACCTCATCAGTCTACTATCGGATGTATTTACTATCGGATGCATTTATGGCCAACTAGCATTTGCAATTATGATCTACATGTCAGTAAGACACATCATTCTTTAACATGCATAATTATTTATTGTTTATCTCTTTGTATAAATAATTTTATTTCAAATCATTAGCAATTTCCGCGGCAACGCGTGGGTATGCCTGTAGTTTTATGAATCTAAAACAGAATTCACCGATGGAGGTAGATGACCAATTTATTAGTACCACGTAAATTAATGCCAAAAGAGATTAAGGCTTCTACTGTACTACTATCATGCTATATCTAATTCATATCGCATCAACATGAACCAATTTCCATAGGAAAAAGAATTGTTACTGTATTAATTACAAGACAAATTCAGAACTGTGAATGAAAATAATGGTGTTACAACCTGAAGTAGGTTACTGGTAATCAAAGAACAAATTAAATCGAATGGGATGAATGTACAAGTCAAATTTTTTCCCTATCCTCGCGCAGTACGTAGTATTTTGTGAGCCCATGCATCGGTTAGCAGGGAGGTGGCAAGGTGAAGATGTCGTCGATATTTCTTCCCCCGCACTGCTCGCCGACGTAGCTGGCGACGGCGGCCATCACCGCCGCGCGGAAGTTGGGGTCCGCCACCGCCTTCTCCATGATGTTAGCCATCGGGACGACGTTGCCATGACTCGACGCAGCAGTCAGCGGCGGGCCGGCTATGGCCACGTCGCGGCTGAACGAATAGCGTTGCGGCGCCGGTGGCAGCACGGAGATGGGGAAGGCCAGCCGTGGCGCGTCGTCGCAGCTGGCGTGGCGAGCGGCGGCGGTAGCAGCAGTGCCTGCCGCCGAGTCCCGTGACGATGAAGACGACGAGGCGGCGGACGACGAGGCGAGCATGGCGGACGCCATGGCGGCGGCGTAGGGCGAGAGCGGGTGGTTGTGGACGCCGTCGTAGGTGGTGACGAGCACGGCCGTGTCGCGCGCGCAGCGCTGGACCTTCTTCCTGACGGGGCAGTCGGGCGCGCCCGTGCAGCGGTAGTAGGCGCGCGGGCACGGGTTGCCCTTGGCCACCTTCTGGCCGTACTTCCGCCACTGGCACCCGTCGTTCACCGTGGCCGCGCTGCACCGCGCCCTGAAGGTGACGCGGTCCGGCCTCTGCTGCGGCTGCGGCGCCACCGGCAGCAGCGCCTGCTTCTTGCTTCCTCTCTCGCCGACGCCTCTGTCGTCGTCGCTTACTATTACCACCCTCTGCCGCTTGGTGCCAGTAGAGCCGACGGCGCGGACCGGCTCGCCGCCGCCGTCGCTGTCGCAGCGCAACCCGAGGGCCAAACCGATCCCGTCGTCGTCGGCGTTGCTGGCGTGCGGTCGCGCCTGCGATGCATTGATCGCCTCCCTTCCTCTCTTGAGGAGACTTGCGCCAATCGCGTTCGCCGGTCCGAGGCTAAGTGACAGAAATGGCCCGGCCGGCTCGTCGCCCAAGTTGATCTGTGTGGACATATATGTAAGATATAATTTTCAGTAACATAACATGAGCAATTAAAGCAAAATACGTGGAGTTGCAGAGAGAAATGAGAAAAAAAATGATATGGCAGTTTTACGTACCTTCTCAGTTGCGCCTCTCATCAGCTCCTTGAAAACTAAAGTCTTGAGCTCCATGAATACCTACTTGTTAGCACTTTCTATCTTCTCTTGTGTAGTAGCTTTGCTCTTTTCTGCATATGCAACCTGCAGGCTCTCTTGTCTGTCTATATATAGACAGACAGACAGACAAAACCGTGTCTATATAGGAGTACCAGAGTGCCTGAAAATGTCAAAAGCTGACCTAACTACTACAAGCAAGCTACACACGCTGCTGCTGGGTTAAAAAAAAGGGAAGATGAACAAGTGCAAAAACACGGCAAGGTAACGAACGTCATTAGTATAATTATTACTATTATTAAGCGATTGATTAGTTCGTTAATCTCGGCGTTGGAGACGTGACTGCTTTGGTCATCGAAGTTTGACGCTTTCTCCTTTCTGTCCGCGGCACGCTTGGTGGGATGCCTTGGTGATTCGTCCTCGCGCACGCGCCTGCATGTGGTCTTCGTCAACTCGGTCCTTATCCGGCAGCAACTTGGCAAGAAATTCAAATTCTTCGCATGACATTCAAATTAATAAATGGAACAAGGTCATAAATAATTCATCTTACCAAGTGTATTATATTATTTGCGGTTGGGGTAACACGAAGAATTTCTCCGTGTCATCAAGAGTGTTTTAAAATCGTGGTCTGTTTTTGGGTTAGGTAGTTGATCAAATCTGGGTACAATAAACCCCTTATTTGGAACAAAGGATTCATAGAGAAATTCTGTAGGATGCTAAATCTGTAAGAATTTTTTTCTAAGTTTCCCTTTGCAAGGAATTTCCATAGAATAGCTCAATTTATAGGAATTTTGGAGGAAATCTAACATAAGGTTTAAGATCTTAAAAACTTTCCTTTGTGTCTATCTCTCTTCTAATTTCTCTGTTCTCTGTTGTATCCAAATGCTCTATTAAAGAATTTCCTGGGGTTTTCAGTTCCTATAGGATTTGTTAGTAACATGTAATAACTTTAATTATACATTTTTTTTATTGCTGTGTTTTGGATATCCTAAGTTTCGAAGGGCCCTAAATGATATTGTCCCGCCGTCGAACTGCACAAGGTTTAGAACCCTGGTCGGCGGCGCCACACTTGCTGTGCTCCTATATTCCTAGCTACTAGGTAGGATATCTATTCGTCCGCAATTTCCACCGATATATATGCTCTTCATCTCTTCGGTAAGAGAAAACAAATTAAATAAAAGCAGTGCCGTCTACGTCGCAAAAATGTTTTACGTCACGATGAAGGACTTTAACCCTGACCGTACTAGGAATCCAGGGGTTTTCACCTCTGATTTTGACTTTGTCCCGACATGAAAAGTTCATCTCAGTCGTCAAGTTTTTTTTCCCCCTCACAGGTGTAACTAGTAAGCGCTGACGAACAGGAAAGGATAACGTAGGAGCATGCATTAGAGCATTAGTTAAAAAGCTGCGCTGCCGTCTTCCCTCTTTTCCCATGAAAACTTTCCAAACTGCCGGTCAGGTTGAGTTTTCTGGTCGGTCTGTTCCTGGTAAGCAATTCTGACTTGCCTTGTCTCTCCCTCTCCCCGTCAAGATTCCGTGCATTTACCATTCCACCGTACACGGTACGGATTGGTATTCTACTGTGGGTTTTGTTTTTGATACAAGGAATAATTCTGCTGAAGAACTAGGAGTGCGTATTCTTTCAGGAATAGTTTTACGCGTCCTTTTACCTTCACCTGTCACTTGTTACCGAACCTGTTGAAGGCTGGAATAACAATTCCATCTTCTTAATTAGTATCTGCGAGGACCTTGGAGATTAAAAACCATTGAATAGTTGACGAAGAAACATTTTTGTTTTCTTTTTTATTCACCAGCAAATATGACCGTGCGTTCGTGGGGCTAGTACAGTGAATGAGCTAACTATTTTTGTTGTATTTAATTGGGCTTGACCCTAAACTTAAATCAAATAAATTCTAAGCCTCATAATAAATGCTAGTCTAATAAACGATTAAGGGCATGTACAACTCGCAGACGGCTTGCTGTTTGTAAGTTTTTTTTCCAGACGACTCAACAGACAGCTTGTGCAATGGTTGTCTATTTCACTGTCTATAAATTATTTAATGCTTGTATATAGCTAAGATCAAGTATGAATATGATTCATGTATAGTTAATTGTTACAAATAAGAGAAACTAATTATTATTATCTGAAAATAATATCAAATTAACCATGACAATGAGCAGGGAGTACAGTTGGGGGATGAATCGTAAGATCTAGCCATGGAGCCGCTACTGGCTCCTCGCTCGTGCTAGACATATGAAGGGAGCCGGAGACCGACGTACTCCATCTGGAGGAGAAGTTGCAGGGCGGACCTGCTGCTGCTCGCGCGGGACGGTCAAGCCCGGCGGCGCACGCGGCTGGAGGGTGGAGGCCCGGCGACGGCCACGCGTGAAGGTCCGACAGTGGCTGCTGCCCGCCGAATATGCCTGCGAGCAGGAGAAAAGGCACGATTTTGGCGCAATCTTTCTCTCGCCCACGTGTACAGCTGATCCGCGCGTCGGCCACTGCGTCTCGGAGCACGAGCGCTTGCCGTCGTCTCGCGAAGAGACGGCTCCATTCTCTTCCTTCATTTACTGCTTCGAACGGGTGTTCTTGGCAATTTTCACATCATAGAGACGGCATCCGGAGGCCCGCTGTACGTGTCCTAATCCTACGTGTGTGAGCTATTGTAGGTACTTGTTGTGAGTTTAAGATAAATGCAATGAAAGCCACGTCACTCCTCCAAATCCGATGACTATTTTAGCACTACCTATTTCTCGGTCTTAGGCCATCTGCCACACCCAAGCCAAGCGAAACTAAGGGGTAACCAAGAGGTAGCAGAATTAGCATATAACTTTTGCTATGCCGTGCAACTACAAATCCTATTTGTCCACATATCTGACATAAGAAGACACATTATTCTAGAACAAGGTCAAAGATTATCCTAAGTCCTAAGTGGAGTGAAATTGGTGTAGATGGCTTCCAGAGATTGTCACAACCACGTATGTTCAGTATGTGACATTTTAAGGTGACAATTCGCAACCCAAAATCATCCCTAGCCGAACAGAAAATTTGATTGATGAGTACCACCGTAGAGTATACAATTCTAATATGCTTTGTTGGCCGATGCAAATGACATAGATCCTAGTGCCACATGTCGATGGGACCCTATGACTTTATTTCTTTTTTATTTTTTGTATTAAAAAGAAGCAACACTAGATTGGCTAACATAACTACCCCAAATTTGACAATACCATCATCCATAAAAACTTTTGTTATTTGATTCAAATGGTAACGTGCACTATGCTGATCAACTTTGGTCTTTTTGCAAAACATACTAGGTTGATTGTTTGTTGCATGTACTGGATGATCATGGAAGAAATTCCAACATTCGTGAAAAGTGGCTCAACCATTTTAGCATTTGTTTTGGAGTAGGATCTAGAAACATATGTAGGACACACAATCCACACATGCACCGTGTACCACAGGCATATCATCAAGTTCATCCTTGCATCTCAGTTTCTACCCTCTCCCTGCCTCTACTTAGGTCATAGACACTAATGCAAAGCTATAGAATATCACTTTTCTTCACATGAGGGACATCGATCAGATGAGGGAGTTTGCAGTCGCACCTTCGCCTCCTGTGGCTAGAGCTGGCAGTGGCACACTACCCCTCTGCCCCATCGCTGTTGTTGGTGTTGATCCAGTAGCTGTACACCGAAGACCCACCACCGTCGTTGTTGTTTTTGCTGCTCTCCTTCGCATTGTTATACTCCTCCTGCTGCTGATCACCAGCAACCTGCTGCAGCTCTACTCCGACGGCTGGTACTGCTGCATAACCACCATCGTCGTTGATGCAGTTGTCAAGATCTAATGACGCCCACTAGAGCTCACCTGCTACAACGTTCATACCCTCCAACAGCTGCGTTTGCATGGGCTCAGTTGTTGAGGCCCCCATCCCAGGCAGCAGAAATTACATGTCCATTCTAATTTACTATCATAGATAGTCTAGTGAAGCTAGCTTACTAACGCACTATGTTCAACTTTGGTCTTATTTTTGCAAAACATACCAGGTTGATTGTTTGATGCATGTACTGGATGATCATGGGAAGAAACTCTGACATTCCTGAAAAGTGGCTCAACCATTTTAGCATTTGTTCTGGAGTAGGATCTAGAAAAGTGTGTTGGACACACAATCCACACACGCACCATGTACCATAGGCATATCATCAAGTTCATCCTTGCATATTAATTTCTACCCTCTCCCTGTCTCAAATTAGATCACAAACACTAATGCAAAGCTATAGAATATCACTTTTCTTCACATGAGGGACATCGATCAGATGAGGGAGTTTGTAGCAGCACCTTCACCTCTTGTGGCTAGAGCTGGCAGTGGCACACTACCCCTCTGCCTCATCATTGTTGTTGGTGTTGATCCAGTAGCTGTACACCGATGACCCACCATCGTCGTTGTTGTTTTTGCTACTCTCCTTCGCATTGTTATACTCCTCCTGCTGCTGATCACCAGCAACCTGCTGCAGCTTTACTCCAGCAGCTGGTGCTGCTGAATAACCGCCATCGTCGTTGATGCAATTGTCAAGCTCTGATGACGCCCACTAGAGCTTACCTGCTATATCGTTCATTCCCTCCACCAGCTATGTTTGCATGGGTTCAGCTGCTGAGGCCCCCATCCAAGGCAACAGAAATTACATGTCCATTCCAATTTCCTATCATAGATAGTCTAGTGAAGCTAGCTTACTAATGCACTATTGTTGGTGTTTTGTAGACCGACTAGTGAATTTATACGAATGCCGCGCTGCTCTACGAAGATGATGGTAGCATCCAAAAGACACGAGGAGTTATACTGGTTTAGGTCGGAGCCCTACGTCCAGTATCAAAGATGATCGAGTGCGTGTTCCTTGCTTGAATGCTCTGAAGTTCTTACAATGGGGGTGCAAGAATGGTGGAAAAAGGTAGGAGAGCTAGAGCTAGGAGATGGACTGCCCGAATGAGAGCTTCAAGAGTCTGATCCCCTTAGAAGGGTGCCCTAACTACCCTTATATAGAGTCTAGGGCCAAGTCAAATACAAAGAAGAAGGTTCTCTCGACCAAGGGGTCGTGAGCCTGAGGAAGGGAGCCTAGCTAACTTGGCTTGCAAGTAACGCCGTCTTGGGGTGAATGTCCAAGCATGGTTGTCATCATGGTCTTATGCCCATGTTGTGGCATGGTGCTACTATGCCAATTGTGGCGGCACTGTAGGCATGGTGGTGTTTTGTTAGCCGTCTTGTGTGACATGGCCTTCATCTTCGCCTCCTGATCTCCTAGGGGCATTGTATAGGAGTTGGTAGCCGCCCCCAGGTCGTTGGTCGTCTTGTTGCTTATGGAGCCAGCGACCACGATCCCAAGTTCCGGGGTTGTGGCCTTTGTTGGCTTAGTTGGCCTCAAAAGTCAAGGCCGTCGTCGTGGCCCCCATCCCATAGTGGGTGAAATCGTACGTCTATCTTGTTGGGCTGTATTTGGACGGTGGGCTGCCGTACTAGTCGTCACCGCTTGACGGTGTTGTCTTGTCTATGCTGCGTGGCGTAGGGATGCTGTCTTACCGGGCTAAGGGGACTGTTGTCCCCTCGGTCCATGCGGGGTTAGTGCGGCATGCGTGCTCTTGTCAGAGCAAGCGTGCTTGGCGTAGCTCAATCTCTCCCCGTTCCTCCCAGAGGTCGAGATGGTGGAGAGGTCGTGAGGAGTGGTGCAGCGCGTGGTGAAGGTTGTGGGAAAAGGTCGTGGCCAACCCTTGCCTTAGTGTTCGGCCCAGGTCCGCGTAGCTTAGCTGGGCCTCGATTGTTTGGGCTTACACCAGCTGGTGTACCGTGGGCCGTCCGATCGGCTAGCTAATCGGTGTCTTAAGATACCCAGGGTATCATAATCCCAACAACTATGTTCAACTTTGGTCTTATGTTTGCAAAACATACCGGGTTGATTGTTTGATGCATGTACTAGATGATTATGGGAAGAAATTATGACATTCCTGAAAAGTGGATCAGCCATTTTAGCATTTGTTCTGGAGTAGGATCTAGAAAGTGTGCTAGACACACAATCCACACATGCACCCCGTACCATAGGCATATCATCAAGTTCATCCTTGCATCTTAGTTTCTACCATCTCCCTATCTCTAATTAGACCACAGACACTAATGCAAAGCTATAGAATATCACTTTACTTTACATGAGGGACATCGATCAGATGGGCGTGTTTGTAGCATCACCTTTGCCCCTCCTCTGGCTGAAGCTAGCAATGGAAAACTACCTCTCTACCCCGTCACTATTTTGGTGTTGATCCAGCAGCTGTACACCGATGACCCACCATTGTCGTTGTTGTTTTCGCTGCTCCCCTTTGCTTTGTTATCCTGCTCCTGCCGCTGATCACTAGCAACCTGCTACAGCTCTACTCCGGTGGCTGGTGCTGCTGCTTAACCACCATCGTCATTGATGTAGTTGTCAAGCTGATGACGCCCACTAGAGCTCACCTGCTACATCATCCATTTCCTCCACGAGCCACGTCTGCATGGGATCAGTTGCTGAGGCCCACATCCTAGGCAGAAATGACATGTCCATTCCAATTTCCTAACATAGATAGTCTAGTGAAGCTAGCATACTAATGCCAAGAACTACTACTCACCAAAACATATCTTTACTAATACACGGCTATATGATATCCATATTTATTATTATATTTCTATATCGACTCATGTTCTAGTTTCGTAAAGCTATACTCTAGATAAGGAAAGAGATATTCTAGGACCAGATGCCCATAAGAATAAGACTGAACTTAACTACCTATAACTATCCCAACTACCCATGTGTACTACCCCACGAAATCACTTTCCCTACTGCTACGTTGAAATGAAAATGCCCGCTTCCAATCCTCTTAGTTAGACCAGACTCTCAGACATATGATTGTTGAGTTAGCCAAGTGAGGGGTTTGTTTAGCCCATCAATAAAGCTATTCTCGGTATAGAGATAGATAAGAAGATCTCCAATTAGGGGCAGACACAATATGGAAGGTAATCGATTGACGAGACCCATCGGAACTTCAACTTTCAGTCTTCTATACGTTACCTACCTGGAAACATATTAGGTCGTGTCTTAACATTCCGTTCTAAGAAAGAATCCACCTCTCCTCAACTACCAAGAACTAGCCTTCTTTCTCTAGCTAGAAGAGAGAGGTTTCTTTCATTTTATATTACAAAATTGAATACCCTCATGTCGTTACTATCACATGTCGATGGGACCCTATGACTTTATTTCTTGTTATTTTTAAATGAACCAGTAAAGCTACTATTTTTTGTATTAAAAAGAAGCAAGATTAGATTGCGCAATACAACGACCCCAAATTTGACAATACCATCATCCATAAAAACCTTTGTTATTTGGTTCAAATGGTAACATGCCCTATGTTCAACTTTGGTCATCTTATTTTTGCAAACATACCAGGTTTGTAAGGATCCCTGCTAGCCTAGAAGGGGTGAATAAGCCTAGAAAAATCTTCAACAAAAACTCAACACAACAATTCAGTAACTGTCGGTAGTACCGACGTTAATCGATAGTACCGATGCCAAGCGTCGGTAGTACCAACCCCTACAGGAGAGCTACGAAAAATGAGATAAATCAACTTCAAATTTGGATCTACGAATTACCCCACTTCCTTATGGATAGAGGAAGCTGTCCAAGTACTCCCTTGACCTTGGAGCACCACCAATTTGTAGATCGGGACCAAACCCTAAGAAATAGCTTGAGGGAGAGAGAGACAACGAAGAACAAGAAGTTTCAAGTTATCACAACGACAATAAGCATGCGGGACACAAGGATTTATTCAAAGGTTTAACTCACCACTAAGGCTTGCCTATGTCCTCATTGTTGAGGTGATCACTAAGGTCGAAGTCTCTTTCACCTCCTTGCCTCTCTCAAGCAACCACAAAGGTAAACTTGAGTTCTTCACTAGAAAATCGAGGGTGATACAAACTTCCCAAGGTTCTCCCACAGATCGGGAGCTCTTAGACAATGCCTAGCCGGCTAGGGGCAAATCTCCAAGAGTAAAAAATGCAAATCCAACCAGCTTGATGAAGAAATTGAGTGCTCAAGCTTTGAATCGATGTTTCTCTCACCAAATCCCTTCTCTCAACTTAATCTCTTCCAAGATTTGAAGCTAGGAGCAAGAGGGGAGAAGAGGAGAAGGCCTTGAGAGCTTGAGAGGTGTTTTCTGAAGTTGGGGCATGAGGGAGTGAGTAGGTAATGGTTACATTGATAGGGGATGAGTATATATAGGTCTAGCTCAAATCTAACCGTTTAGAGCAGCGTCGGTAGTATCGGTTAGCGCTGGTACTACCGATGCTAGGCGTGGTTGAGAAACAGGGCCCGTCAGTACTACCGGTTAGCGCTAGTACTACTGACAGTGGGCGCACCAATCAGAAGATGGTGCCAGGTACCGGTACTACAAACCTGAGTCAATACTACCGATAGAGAGGAAAAACTAAGCCCTATTCCTAAGTGTCCGTGTGTGATAGAGTGTCTCTCAATTGATTTTAATTTTATACTTGAGCATTCTATCTTCTTCAGACCACCTAGATTGGCATCCCTCTTTATAGTGTGGCATAACCTAAACTCAAAATCAAATATAAAAGAATTTAAATGCCTTTGAGTTCATCACCCCGTCTTTTTGTAATTTGAGGTGTCACCATAGCATGTATTATGCCCATTCTTATTTTACCTGCTTGTCATCTTGATAATTCTCATTAGTTCTCTAATCGTGTGGTCATTATCACCAAAAACCACAATTAGGGCTTGATTGCACTTACAAGGTTGATTGTTTGATGCATATACTGGAGTATTTGTTCTCGATCATGTGAAGAAATTCTGACAATCCTAAAAAGTGGCTCAACCATTTTAGCATTTGTTCTAGAGTAGGATCTAGAAAAGTGTGTTGGACACATAATCCACATGTGCACCGTGTACCATAGGCATATCATAAAGTTCATCCTTGCATCTTAGTTTCTACCCTCTCCCTGTCTCTACTTAGATCACAGATACTAATGCAAAGCTATAGAATATCAATTTTCTTCACATGAGGGACATCGATCAGATGGGGAGTTTGCAGCAGCACCTTCGCCTCCTATGGTGGGAGTTGGCAGTGGGACACTACCCCTCTGCTCCATTGCATTTGTTGGTGTTGATCCAATAGTTGTACACCGACAACCCACCGTTGTTGTTGTTATTTTTTCCACTCTTCTTCGCTTTATTATCCTACTCCTACGGCTAATCATTAGCATCCTGCTATAGCTCTACTCCGGCAGCTAGTGCTACTGCATAATTGCCATCGTCGTTGATGTAGTTGTCAAGCTCTGATGACACCCACTAGAGCTCACCTGCTATATCGCTCATTCCCTCCACCAGCTGCTTCTGCATGGGATCGGTTGTTGAGGCCCCCATCCCAGGCAGCAGAAATGACATGTCCATTCCAATTTCCTATCATAGATAGTCTAGTGAAGCTAGCTTACTAATGACCTATGTTCAACTTTGGTCTTATTTTTGTAAAACATACCAGGTTGATTGTTTGATGCATGTACTGGATGATTATGGGAAGAAATTGTGACATTCCTGAAAAGTGGCTCAACCATTTTAGCATTTGTTCTAGAGTAGGATCTAGAAAAGTGTGTTGGACACACAATCCACACATGCACCATGTACCATAGGCATATCATCAATTTCATCCTTGCATCTTAGTTTCTACCCTCTCCCTATCTCTGATTAGATCATAGACACTAATGCAAAGCTATAGAATATCACTTTTCTTCACATGAGGGACATCGATTGGATGGGGGAGTTTGTAGCAGTTGCCCCTCCTATGGCGGAAGCCGGCAGTGGGAATCTACCCCTCTACCACATAGCTATTTTGGTATTGATCTAGTAGCTATACACCGAGAACCCACTGTTGTCGTTGTTTTTTTATGCTCTCCTTCGCTTTGTTATCCTACTCCACCTACTGATCACTAGCAACCTGATGCAGCTCTACTCTAGCAGTTTGTGCTGCTGCATAACCACCATCATCGTTGATGTTGTTGTCAAGCTCTAATGATGGCCACTAGAGCTCACCTGCTACATCGTTCATTCCCTCCACCTGCTGCGTCTGCATGGGACAGTTGCTGAGGCCCCATCCCAGACATTAGAAATGACATGTCCATTCCAATTTCCTATCATAGATAGTCTAGTGAAGCTAGCTTACTAATGCACTATGTTCAACTTTGGTCTTATTTTTACAAAACATACCAGGTTGATTGTTTGATGTATGTACTGGATGATCATGGGAAGAAATTCTGAGATTCCTGAAAAGTGGCTCAACTAGTTTAGCATTTGTTCTGGAGTAGGATCTAGAAAAGTGTGTTGGACACAATCCACACATGCACCGTGTGCCATAGGCATATCATCAATTTCATCCTTGCATCATTGTTTCTACCCTCTCCTTGTCTCTAATTAGATCACAAACACTAATGCAAAGCTATAGAATATCACTTTTCTTCACATGAGGGACATCGATCAGATGGGGGAGTTTGTCGCAGCACATTTGCCCCTCCTATGGCTAAAGATGGCAGTGGGAAACTACTCCTTTGCCTCGTCGCTGTTTTGTTGTTGATCCAGTAGTTGTACAACGACGACCTACCATTGTCATTGTTTTTTGCTGCTCTACTTCGCTTTGTTATCCTGCTCCTGATGTTGATCACTAGCAACCTACTATAGCTCTACTTCGGCTACTGGTGCCGCTGCATAACTGCCATTGTCGTTGATGTTGTTGCCAAGCTCTGATGATGGCCACTAGAGCTCACCTGCTACATCGTTCATTTCCTCCACCAACTACTTCTACATGGGATCAGTTGCTGAGGCCCCCATCCTAGGCAACAGAAATGACATGTCCATTCTAATTTCCTATCATAGATAGTCTAGTGATGCTAGCTTACTAATGCACTATGTTCAACTTTGGTCTTATTTTTGCAAAACATACCAGGTTGATTGTTTGATGCATGTACTAGATGATTATGGGAAGAAATTGTGACATTCCTGAAAAGTGGCTCAACCATTTTAGCATTTGTTCTGGAATAGGATCTAGAAAAGTGTGTTGGACACACTATCCACACATGCACCGTGTACCATAGGCACATCATCAAGTTCATCCTTGCATCGTAGTTTCTACCCTCTCCCTGTCTCTAATTAGATCATAGACACTAATGCAAAGCTATAGAATATCACTTTTCTTCACATGAGGGACGCCGATCGGATGGGGGAGTTTGTAGCAGCACCTTTTGCCCCTCCTGTGACTAAAGCTGGCAGTAGGAAACTACCCCTCTACCCCGTCGCTATTTTGGTATTGATCTAGTAGCTATACACCGACAATCCACTGTTGTCGTTGTTTTTTTGCTGCTCTCCTTCGCTTTGTTATCCTTCTCCTGCTGCTGATCACTAGCAACCTGCTGCAGCTCTACTCTGGTGGCTGGTTCTGCTGCATAACCACCATCATCATTGATGTTGTTGTCATGCTCTGATGATGACCACTAGAGCTCAACTACTACATCGTTCATTCCCTCCACTAGCTGTGTCTGAATGGGATTAGTTGCTGAGGCGGCCCCCATCCCACGTAGCAGAAATGACATATCCATTCCAATTTCCTATCATAGGTAGTCTAGTGAAGCTAGCTTACTAATGCACTATGTTCAACTTTGGTCTTATTTTGCAAACCATACCAGGTTGATTGTTTGATGCATGCACTGGATGATCACGAGAAGAAACTCTGACATTCTTGAAAAGTGGCTCAACCATTTTAGCATTTGTTCTGGAGTAGGATCTAGAAAAGTGTGTTGGACACACAATCCACACATGCACCGTGTACCATAGGCGTATCATCAATTTCATCCTTGCATATTAGTTTCTACCCTCTCCCTGTCTCTAATTAGATCATAGACGCTAATGCAAAGCTATATAATATCACTTTTCTTCACATGAGGGACATCGATCAGATGGGGGAGTTTGTAGTGGCACCTTTGCCCCTCCTATGGCTGAAGCTGGTAGTCAGACACTACCCCCCTGCCCCATCGTTATTTTGGTGTTGATCCAGTAGTTGTACACCGATGGCCCACCATTGTCGTTGTTTTTTTGCTACTCTCCTTCGCTTTGTTATCCTTCTCCTGCTGCTGATCGCTACCAACTTGCTGCATGTAGGTGTACTCTGATGGCTGGTGCTGCTGCATAACCATCATCATCGTTGATGTAGTTGTCAAGCTCTGATGACGCCCACTAGAGCTCATCTGCTAATTGTTCATTTGCACCACTAGCTGCGTCTGCATGGGATCAATTGTTGAGGCCCCCATCCCAAGCTGAAATGACATGTCCATTCCAATTTCCTATCATAGATAGTCTAGTGAAGCTAGCTTACTAATGCCAAGAACTACTACTCACCAAAACCTATTCTTAGTAATACACGTCTATATGTTATCCTTATTTATTATTATATTTCTATATTTACTCATATTCTAGTTTTGTAAAGCTATACTTTAGAGAAGGAAAGGGAGATTCTAGGACCACTTGCCCATAAAAATAAGACCGAACTTAACTACCTATAAATATCCCAACTACTCATGTGTACTAACCCCCCAAAAAATTACTTTCTCTACTGCTATGTTGAAATGAAAATGCCCGCCTCCAATCCTCTTAGTTCGACCAGACTCTCAGACATATGATTGTTGAGTTAGCCAAGTGAGGGGTTTGTTCAACCCGTCAATAAAGCTATTCTCGGTATAGAAATAGATAAGATCTCCAATTAGGGGCAAACACAATAAGGAAGGTAATCAATTGACGAGATCCACTGGAACTTCAACTTTCAGTCTTCTATACGTTACCAACCTAGAAACATGTTAGGTCTTGTCTTAACATTCTGTTCTAAGAAAGATTCGACCTCTCATCGACTACCGAGAACCAGCGTTCTTTCTCTAGCTATAGGAGAGAGGCTTCTTTCATGTTATATTCCAAAATTGAGTACCTCATGTCTTTACTATGTGTACAAATCTAGCACTTAAAGCAGTACTCCCTTCCCAGGGAATGAATGCACATCCAAGTAGAAACTCCCCTCCCTACGTGGGACCTATCTTCCTAATGCCTTGCTTCAACTAGTACTTAGAGTTCTCCAATGGAGCTATACATATGGTATCTAGTTTGCTTTGGATAAATCAAGTTGTAAGAAAGTGATCTATCTCATAGTTCTCCATACCCAAAACCATTTCTTTCACTGTAAAGACGAGTATGACAAGAATAGAGGAGTAGTACGAAAGACCCATATCATAGAAGAGTGAGACCTCCATAAACTTTTACCTATCCCAATAGACACATGACCTAGCCTATCCCCCACTGCACTATTTCCTATACCCATGTTCTTTCAATTCGAATACTGCTACTCATACATATGATACTATAGAAAAATGGGCGAGAAAAAACATATCTACTTTGTAATGATTCTAGTTTTATTAGACTCCTTACAAGCCAAGCCCTATTTTTGACAAGTCATAGAGTCATCCACCCTATTTTCCTCCAATGCTTCTCTATTCCTATAAATAAGCCCTTATCCTGATATTCCTATCAAGAAGAACTCTCTCTACTTGGCTTTGATAGCTTCATTCTTCTTACCATAAAGTCTATTTATTATTGGATCCAACCTGTGAGAAACCAATCGGAGTTCCTACATTGGTATTACTAGTTGAGCCTATGAGCGTACGTTTGATATGGTGCAGCTAAATAAGCTAAGAAAGAGTTGATTATAAAACCTTCTAATATACTGATCGGTGGCTAGGTCATTGGTGCTTTTGCTTTTCTTGCCTCCAACCATGTGGTACAAGCTTAGATATCTTTAGATTGAGCTAAGTATATTCCAAGGAGGTAAGTTCCATGTACTGGATAATCATAACAAATTAACAAGGTTTCTAAGTTCCCACCACTCCTAAAAAGTGGCTCAACCATTAGTGTTTGTTCTGGTGTAGATTCTAGAAACATGGACTAGACACACAATCTATGCCCATGCAGTGTGTACATCTTAGTTTCCCAAGCGTATTATGGATCTAAAAAGGCTAGTTTTAATGGGTGGCAAAGACATGTTTTAAGGTTAGTCTCAATGGTGAGTTTCATGACACTATTACTAAGACCGCCACATTAATTTTTGTGTTGGTAACTGTGACAATGGGGTTTATCTAGATGAAACTCTCTATCTCTCTCTCTCTTCATTAATAACTAAGCAAGTTATCAAAACTGCTGATGTGTCATAGTATTAAATGTAAATAAAACCCAGATGAAACCCCCATTAAGACTGGCCTAAGGAGGCGTAAGGTAGGTGTAACACCCTCGGTGTTACACCATAAATCATTTACTAAAACATGTCATGAGCATCATGTTTATGTGTTAATGCTTGTGATAAAGTGTGTAGATCAATTTCTGTAACTCAAAATGATCAACTAAAATTGCAAAACAAAAGTGGATTCGATAGTCATGTTATATCACTTGAGGTTGAAAACCAATTTTTATTAAGCAAAAATGCTATAGAACATATATGGGTCACCTTAATAAAGTTTGAAGTACAAACTTTGTAGATGACAGTAAAATACTTGCAGTCAAAAAATAATATTATTGGCTAATATTTCCACTAGCTTAGAAATGGTAAATGGAAATCAAATTCAGCTCACAAACTTAGAAATTTTCAAGTCTACCAATAGTTAGACACTGCTATGTTTGGCAATTTATTGTGAGAGATTGGGTTAAGGAGTGGCATAGTGTTGTAGCTTGATTTGGTAGTCTCATGTGCCATCTTGTGCATGGTGAAGATGGTTTAGGTTTAGGAACAACTGTTTGGTCGTGATGAATGTTTTAAAATTCATGCGCATCACTGTCTCGGGCTGGTTGGCCACGTGGCCGCGATCACCGTGCCCGGGCACTCGGCGTCGCCGCATTAGTCATGCGTGCGTGTGCGCGTGCTGCTGTACGTGGCCGGCCATGGCCGTCTCTGGCCTGGCCATGGCTCGATTGCCGCTGGCCCCACTGCACGGAGCCACCGTTGCTGCCGCCTGCCTCGTCCTGCGCTGCGCTGCCGTCGCATCCGCCACTACTACCTCACGTCATGACGCTGTCGCTGCTGTCACATCATCATCGTGTCCGTGCCGGTCCACTGCACCTCTGTGCTGTTGCGGGCCCTATGCGTGTCGCCTCTGCCGCGCGCACATGGGTGAGCCACCATCGCCATGCCATTTATGGCACGGTGGCCACGTGGGCCACATCAGTTGGGAGCGCACATGTTGTCCATAGCGCCAGCGCATGGGCCTCTTGTTCCCGCCGCTCATGTCCCGCCAAGGCATGGACGAGCTGAACCCACCCGTCGCGCCATCTCTCTCATTTCTCTTTTCTCTCTCTATTTTTCACCGCCGTTGTGTCGCGTCACGTTGAATCTAGAGAGCAATAACCTCTCATCAATTCCTCATGCTTGCGTCTCTGCCTTCATGTCCCCTCTCTAGCCGATCCCACCCCACCTTGACTTGCATCATGCCGAGCTCCAATTTTGGAGCTTTGCCCATCGCCGTGCCATTAAGTGCCATCACCGCCCGCGCCATGGCTAGCCTCCACCACTTCACCCCACGCTAATTCCTCTACACCACTAGCTTGCCTTGGCTCCCTCTCCACCATGCGCATGCCAGTGGGAGAGCTACCGCCTCCCTGCTGCCGCTAACGTGGTCGTGTCCGCCACGACTCGTCGTTGTGCTCGTCGTGTGCACGTGGCCAGCACTGCTCAGGTAGTCACTGGGTTCGTGGTGTGCCCTAGTGCTTATCTCCTATCTCTACCATCCTATTAGCATTATGGCTCACCGAAACATGGTTGCCGCCGTTGCAGGTCGCCCGCCGCTAGGGAGAGCCCGCTTTGCTTCACCCCTATTCGTGCCACCACCGCCCATCGCTTCACGTTGAACCCTAGGTGAGCGTCGGCCTCATAGATAGGTTAGCGTGGGTCCTATGTGGCTGGCGCAAGCGCCAGTGCCACCACTCGCCATGCCAGAGCGCATGGGGGAGGCCGGGGACCTTGCCGTTGTAAAGAGGAGAAAGATCTGAGGGTTCCATTACAAAGTCGCTATCTATAGAAATAGTAACATGGACTGCGGGTTGTTTTTCTCATAGTTCAGGGGTGTTTTTGCTAATGTGCCAGCGCGCGCTGGATTCCCCATCGTGGGCCGCCTCGCGCTATAGGCCAGCCTCGCGGGGGCCACGCCTATGGGCCGCCACGCGCTCGTGCGCGCGCTTTGCGCCGTGTGGGCCGTGTTTGGCTGAAATCAGTTTAGCTTTTTCGTGGGGAATAGAAATAGGTTTTCATTTTAATTCTGAGCTAAACTTTAGTAATTAATATAAAATCATGTACGTATCCAAAATTTGTGAAATAAATTTTGTTAAGTTCCTAAAATTATGCTCTATTTGTTAGTGTATTTAGTTCATATATGTGCTTGTTGATATCAGGAGCTATAAAATCATTTGAGAATGCTTAATAAGTTAATAGTATTAGGTTAAATATTGTAGGAATTTTTGTGGCAAACTGGTGATAGCTTTAGCTTTGAAAATTTTACAGTAGCTTCATGGTATTATTATGTACTCCCTGTAATTTTTGTAGCTTTAGCATAGACTTAACATAAGGGTAGTTAAATGCTCTTTGTTTAAAATATACATCAAATCATTAGTAGAAATAAAGATATATCCTTCATTTGTTTAAAATATACATCAAATCTTTAGTAGAAATCATCAGAGCTAGCTTAGTAGTTTACCATGTGTATTCTTATTTTAAGTATTGTTGTTGCCAAAATGCTAAGTGTTGCATCATCATCGCATGCATGTAGAGAATGAGTTGGCGGAGATCATGACCATCAGAGATCACGAGTTTGAGAAGGTGATCGAGGAGTATGAGGAGGAGGTTCTCGTGCAGGAGGAGGTCCCGAAGCCACCACTAACTGACTGAGCTAACACCCCGCCTACCCAAGGCAAGCCCCGGTGCATAACCTTTATTTTGAATTATCACTGAATATATATATGTGATGCACATTTATGTTACATGCTTATTGTGAAAACTACATGCATAGATATACCTACCTATGAGTCCTACTAGCTTAGGTCAAGTAGTTGCTATGCTTAGGTTTTTCGGTAGCATGAGTAACCTGATGTTACTCATAATAGGTGATTATTATTATCACTCTCATGATAAAATGGTAACAAGAAATGGAGACTAGGCAGTGATATGGTACGAGTATTGGTGGGTGTAAGAGGTTGTGTCCTGCGGCCAATGGGGCATAGCTTGGTTACACTATTTTTCCTAACCGTGTCGGTTAAGGACCGACCATTGCATTGGATTCTAGTCAGGTCACAGACTTATTATCCTAAGCACATACTTGTTTATGGGAGCAAGGAAGGCTCGTTGCTCTCTTGTCGTGGGTTCCGACTCTTTCTGGACTGATCGATTGGAGGCGGGGATGGTGGAGGTGTAAGCACCACACTGAGTCCGGGACTCAGGTGTGGGGGCTTGGAGTCCAAGTTTGGACGGGAACCTAGACCCCTTGACAGGAGAGTGGTGGGTTGGTCCTGCTTGTGCCTAGGGTATAAGCGGGGTGTGTGTTTTAGGGTACCCAGCTAGGCTACATTAATTCGTGAATCGTCGTGTAATACGGTACGACTTGTCTATGATCTAGCATCATAGTAAGAACTGTAAGATGAAAGGGAATGAATGGATCTGATTGCTCAACTCTTGCTTGAAAGTAGAACAGATGCTTACATAGAATGGTTAGCTAATAAACTAATCATGACTGCTCATAAAATACATACATAAGGATTCACTACTAGTATTGCTTTTCGCAAAAAGGAAACCTAGCAAACCATAAAGCCTATCACATCCTTTAGAGTCAGGAAATTATTCCCACTAGTCGGGTAAGTCTTGCGAGTACACTGTGTACTCAGGGTTTGTTTACCCCTATTGCAGGTGCAGCTTGACAAGTAGCTATTATGTAGAGGATTCTTCTGGTGGGCATAGATGGATCATTGTATCTTATCGTTAGACGTTTATTGTAATTCCACTGTTTAAATTCTGCACTCTGAACTTGGTATTGTAATAATGTATTTCTAAGAACTCTTGTTGTATGAAATGGACTAAGTATTATAAACTCGTTCTCATTATTGGATCCTGGAGGAAAAACATGGATTATTTGAGTTCTCCCTTGGGGTGTGCTCGACGGAACCGTCCGATGTAGCCAGCTTTTGGGGTGCTTAGTGTCTGGTGGAAGACGAGCGCCTCTGGAAGCGTGCTATTTCGGGCGGCTCTGCCATAGTAGGCTCTACTCGCTGTTGCAGCTACTTCTACTGCTCTAGCTTCATAACTGTGGAGTCATGTAGCATATGTTGTGCAGAGAGATGGAAATGGGTACCAAAACTCAAAATCTGATGGGCTTTTACCCTATTAGGGTAAGGATATGGATCATTTTCTCTACCCATGGGTTTGTTAATGGGCAAAAAGCTAGATCTAGTGGGTTGGCGGGTATGGGTTTGGGGGTGTAATACCCAAACATGTATACCCATGAGATTTTTAAACCCAGTCCATCCTAGTACAACATCTCATATATGCTTACGGTGCCCTAAATTTCTCAACTAGATTGATCCATCTAGTGGTATATATGCATATCCCATATCAGCAAAGAAAATAACACATAAATAAAAAGAGAAAGAAAGAAGTGCCGCTCTCGCTATGCATGACCCTTCTTTGCCCCTCCTGGCCCACAGAGCTTGCATGGGCTGAAAACCGCCCTGCTTACTATACAAACAAACATAGTAAGTAGGTACACTGTAAAGGAGACCGGTGGATGCATGCATAGAAGCAACACACCAATTCGAGTATGTGCTGAAGCATGAGCCTTAGCTGCTTAACCTTTATTGAGAATGAGAATTAAAATAGAGAATTGATAAATATAAATATTTTTAAATTTAAATAAACTAAATATTTTTATTCGGATGTTGTTTCAGAATTTATTTGAATTTGTATTTTATATTGGATAGAAATTTTGCTTGGATATCTGAGGGAAGTATTAATTACTATCCTATCCTCTTTGGTTGGATGGAAAATATATTTAATGGGCGCTGCTAGAGTGTGGGCGTGCAGGATCTAGAAATTCCGCTCGCTCACCTCCTCCATAGTAGATCTTTAGTTGCAAAAACACACACACAATAGCTCTTCTTCCTTGACTCTGGTGCCCTCGCACCCGCCGCCGTCGGAGCTCCGCGGTTGCGGTTCTTCCCCTCCTCACCCCCCCGCCGCCGCTACCATGGCCGGAGCTCCCCCACCCCAACCTAGCCCGGCCGCCGCTACCGTTGCCAGCTCCCCTAAACTGCCCGTCGGCCATCCCCACCGCCTGGCCGCCTTCCTCCCCCTGACCGGCCCCTTCTATACCCGCCGGAGTTGGGGGGAGATGATAGGGAGAGCTCACCGAAACCCTAGCTTAGAGATCCAGGTGGAGGAGGAGGAGAAAAGAGAGGGGAGGAGGAGGCCTACCTGGCGTGGATCCTCCACCACCGCTGCTAGATCTGCCGGATCCACCGCCGCCGCTGCCAGATCCAACGATCCGCCGTCGCTGCTGCTAGATCCGCTGGATCCGTCGCCGCCGCTGCTAGATCCACCATGGCCGGCATAGGGAGGCGGTGGGGCGCGGGTGTAGGGAGGCGATGGGGGGAGGAGGTGGCCGATGAGGTGCTCGCCGTGAGGTTATCGGAGAGAGAGAGAGAGAGAGAGAGAGAGAGAGAGAGAGAGAGAGAGAGAGAGAGAGAGAGAGAGAGAGAGAGAGAGAGAGAGAGAGGTGGAAGACGAGGCTAGGGGCGTGCGGGCGTGAGTGGGGAGGGAGGCATGCGTCTCCCTAAAATATGGACGATGGGTGCAAGAACAGGATCAGACAGTGGGTGCGATATCAGATGACAGCGAAGGTGCGTAGCCGTGACGCTAACGCCTACATGACCGAAAACTAGCACTTGCGGTATTTAATAAAAGTGTTTAGATGGTTAGCTGGGTTGCGGGTACAAGTGATCCATTGGCTACCCGTGACCCGAGTGGGCATCAGTCCGGGTACAAAATTGGACCCATGATGGTTCATGGGTTCTTTAGCAGGTAAATTTCATATTCATGCGCACAGGTTTAGGTTGGCAAAACCCAGTGTGTTTGTGTCGTTCATCTTCTATGTGCAACTACAGCAGAAGCACAGCCCAACAGGCTCATAATACAGACTATATAGCCTGTCGACGCAGAAATATGGCGATCGCGTCCAACACGCAGTAAGCCAAGAGAAAGTACGCAGAGCAGGTCCCGAGATCTCCAGTCAATTTGACCCTGCAATTGACAATGAGAAGAAAGTGGTCGGTAATTGATGGTGGAACATGCCGGTGTTGCTCCAGACAGTTCCATATTTGTGGCCAAATAGCGATGACATAAGGCTATCGACTAAAGAGTCGATATCTAGCACGTTCATGATATAAAGTAATCAAAATGAACACTATCGGCTATTATCAGGTGTTAATTGTAAAAAATCATGAAAGCATGCAAAACATAATAAATGATTTTCATGAAAAGCATTCGCATTGACTGAATGAATGATGTACTAGCTCATTAACCAAGTACAATATATTAAAGAGCCAGTATATATATGCAATGCGCAGGCTATCGGCTAAATAGCCGATTCCAATGGATTTTGTCTTATAACGTGCAAACACTCGTCCATTGGACATAAATAGATCTACAAGCTTATCAAATCTAATCCATCACCATCAACAGTGAGGTTCGACTGGATCGATAACCGCTATGATAATGATAACAAATCTATTCATATTTCAACGGAATCGTGAAAACAAATTATACGTGTGAGAGCTCGAACTATCGGCTAAGTAGCCGAAGCGTATGAAGGTAGACTCATAACACATAGACAATTAACTGTTTAATATAAGCAAATCTATGAACTCATCAAATCTAGTCTATCATCATTAATAGTGGGGTTCGACCGGATCAATGGCAGCCGTGATAATGATAGCAGATTAAACTCTTAAAGCAAAAAAATCTACTCATATTTCAATAGCGTCATGTATACGTATTATGAATGTGAAAGCGCAGGTAATCGGCTAAATAGCCGATGCAAGCATAGCAAGTAGTCAAAGGTCATATTTGACTGCAACCAAACCTATTAATTAACGATTTTCCAATCTACAGTGCTAACAATGGGGATTGATTGGATCGAGGTAGCCATAATAGCGAACTATAGACCATATTTCGTTAACTAATAGACCTACTTGAGCTCAAACATACTTCGACCCATGCTATGCACGATCAAGATTGAGACAAAACAGTTGATTTAACCGAAACCATCGTCAAAACTAGAATTGAATGTGATATATCAATAGACGATGGATTAATATGATGTAAAACTAATCTATCTCAATCTTAACAGTATAAATGGTGATTTTGCTACAAATATTAAGAATATCGATTATAGCAAAATCGATAACTAACCTGTACCAAGATTTGTAAGAGGTCGGCCAGACCGATGCAGCCTTACAAATATTGATAAAAGTCGATAACTAACTTATACTAATATTGGTAAGAGGTCAGCCGGACCATGCAGCCTTACAAGTAGTAATATAAGTCGTGACGGTACTTATGAGCAAACCAGAGGTCGGCCGGATTGATACAGCCCTGCTTGCTGAAGAACTCGTCGAGATCTACTCTACTCATACTCTTAGGGTTGGCGTGAAGCCGAAAAGTAAATGTACGGTATTGTGTTTGATTGATTGATGTTCATTACAATAGTCGGGATTCAATATTTATACCCAAGGCTTTAATACGAGTCCTAGTCGAATAAGACTAGTTACAAGCTTAGAATAAAAGAAAACATTTTAATTTAAGATAACTTAGACTCCAATCTTTCACTTCTATAAAGTCCGACATGCTTTATTGCTCTAATTACCGCTATCTTCCGTCGGCAGAGTCCATCTTCGAGACGATGACGAGGTCACCATTATTTAGCCGATTCCGATTAGTCGATTCCAATAGTACTTTAGGGCCTGTTTGGTAGGGCTCTGGCTCCTCTGAAAATGGCTCCGGCTCTGGCTCCTCTGAAGGAGCAGCTCCTCTGGAGGAGCTGAAGCTGTTCTGGAAAACGTTTGGCAAAACGGCTCCTTCTGTTTTTATAGAATGGATGGAAGAGGGTGAATGTCCATATTGCCCTTGCTTTAACTTGGCTGTACATATGATCCTTGATGTCACTTTCTCAAACGACTGACCAAAATTAACAAGGATAACATGTAAAATAACGTTACCTACTAATAGTGTTCGTTAGACTACAATAACGTTTACAAAAGTAGGAATGATATTGGAATATCATCAAACTACATGATCATGATGATCTAGAAAGGAAAATTGCTCTTGCAATGTCATCCCGGAATCTATCCATGTTTCGATCATTGGATGCAGTAGATGATGTATCTGATGGATTTGAATGTCTTGCGTATCTAGAAGGTATGGTTGGTATGTAGTCTGGATTTCGATCACATTTATGGAAATCTCTATCTACCACATTGGTCTCACGAATGTAGTTGTGTAGACACATGGTTGCCGCAACAATCATCTTTTGCTTTTCCATTGGGTAACTCGGCATCTTGATAAGGATTCTCCACTTCATTTTCCATACAGCGAATGTACGTTCTACCGCATTGCGAATGCTTGAATGCAAATGGTTGAAGAGCTCTTGCTGGCCACTTGGAGCAGGACCCCTCCTCCAATCCGGAATATGGTACCTTTCCCCCTTGTATGGTGACAAGTAACCAAGGCGATTTGGGTATCCAGCATCAACATGATAATATTTGCCTAAGCACACAAGTGAAAAATAAGACATATTAATATATTACCATACAACAGATTGTGTCAAATTTGTCAATAGCATCCTAGGCATTCATACCTTGAGGGGGGTGTGGAAATTTGTCTTGATCCTTGGTTAAAGCATGAAAGAGCACACTTGTATCATGCATGGACCCAGGTTGTCCAATAGAGGCATAGGTGAACCGTAGGTCAAAATCAACCACAGCAAGAACATTTTGTGTTGCTTTGCCACTTCTACCAAAGTATCTAATAGCATCATGTGAAGGTGGTGTTGCGGAAATATGGGTACCATCTAGTGCACCAATGCAATCTTTAAAAAATGGCATCATTCTTCTATCATTAGAAATCCTAGGGTGTGTTGTAGAGAAGTTAGGATCTATTGGCCTTATGCAGTCCTCACACATTGCCACCATACAGTGCAATACGTCTTCAAATTTTCTACTAATTGTCTCTCCAGAATGGTTGAAGACATACTGTGTAGCACTATTGGACCATCCATGGCCACATGCCATAAGAAACATAGCAAGTGCTTCAATAGAGTTCATATGAATGGTTGATTTCAGACCATAAGTACTCACCAACAATTCATGCAAGCTGTAAAATACTGGAGTTTGCATTCTGAACATCTTATGGCTCCCATTTGGAGTTTGCAAAATTTCCAGTACCTTAGCATATCCAGTCTGTCCAGCTATTCTTGGCTCATTCTTATGAAGGTATGTCAAATAATACTTGCTGAGAAGAAGTGCAGTACAGAAAATATTGTTTTGAGCATACTGCAACACTCTCAAAGCCTTTATTTTGCAGTCATCATCATCCTCATCACTCCCACTGTCATCCATATCATTATCTGCAGTTTCAGATCTGTTTACCACACAAACACACTTCAATAAGTACCAATAAATAGAGAGAGGACCACAATTTTTATTATAATAACAGCAGCAAATAAATGGTCTCATACACACAGCCAAATAAATAGTCTCATACAACACAGCCAAATAAAATGTCTCAAACAAGAATAATAACTTAAAGTCTCACACAAAGGATACAAGGCTAAACAAGATCTACTTATTAGACACAGTCATTTCTAGTCATCCACTCATGCTTTTTCTGCAACCAATCAAATCTTTCCTCTGGAGTGTCTAATGTCATAAACATCTCCCGTTCAACCTTCTTGGTGAAGACTACAGTGGCAATAAAATGCTCATTTGAACCTGGCTTAGCACCGCAAGCCCTTCACTAATGCCATGACCTCCTGGATGGTTGAACCAGATTTGTCCTCTCCCCTAGCAATAGACTCACAAGATGCGGTTGTTCTTTCATTCATCTCAACAAGTTTGCCCATTTGTTCCTGAAACCACTGGCCACCACTAGTCTTTGTTTTCTTCCCCTTTGCATTACCTTGAGATTTACCTCTTTTGGGTCTGGCACTTGGTGTTACTTCATCAGGGTCACTGTCATCTTCATTCTTGCCCTCATTTTCATCATCATCATCCAAAGGTATAGCCTGTGATGGTGCTACACCGCTAGAGGGACCCCAATGGTCGTCACCCGTGTTACGAAGGTCTTCAAACATTATGCTTAGGTTGTCCTCATTTTGAAGGCCTTTATATCGAAAACGTCCTGATCCCTTGACAGCCTGCAATGGAAACACCACAAATATACTGGTTTCAATTACAATGGAAACGCAAAATATAGAGGTTTCAAAATATACAGCCTGCAATGGAAGTACATGCAAATTTATTTGAACTTACATTTGCCATCTTCTTCCACCATTCCTCAGGCATGTCAATATTCTTGCCACTTTCATCCCATCCAATACCGGTCTGCCTATCAACCAATTGCTTTCCAAATACCATACTCAACTTTCAATTTGTCCCATTTATTTTTAAACTGCTTTCTTGTGTACAGAATTCCTGTCCTCTGTTTGAACTTTTGGATCACATTTGTGAAACCAGCTTTGTTCAAATGAGTACTTGAACGATTTCCAATCTCCACTTGTTCGGCAAAAAGCTCACAAACTATCCTAACATTTTCATCCGTCCAGTCAGCCATGCTGAGCAAAGAACTTACAAGGTTAGCAAAGAACTATCCAATCAAAATAGGACAGTACATACACTGGAATGCATGACAATAATATATAGGTTGTCCATCATAGACCTATAAGATGGGAGCAGAACAGTCCTACAGTTGTCAAATCCAATCCAGAGTTCAGAGTTCCCTTAAGATGGGAGCATGATTGAAAGACCTATAAGAATGTCAAGAGGTACTGATTCCACATGCTCAACCATTCAACGCAACAATGCAGAAACCATCACATATATGATAGAAAATAATCAAACACCCATGCATTGCATAGCTCAAGAACTATGGATGAAATGTATGAGAAAATGACAATCATTTGGTCAAACGTCTAAAGGGAAAACACAAACGGAAACCAAGCTAACACTAGCCCGATGACCAGATTTGTAATATTGGAGATACTGAACAAGTGCACAGCCCTGTTACAAATAACAGTATTTCCTTCCAGTTAAATCACTTCACTCTTAGCATTTGAACATTATGTTTATCCTTCCCCACGCTCTATGCACGCTATGTTTAAGGCCCATGCTTGTCATCAAAACCATTCACCTTTTTAAAAGGCTATTGGACTGCTTAATTGATCAAATTATTTTTGTGGAAAATAAAGAGGAGAAAAAGATCACCAAAAGAACCTATAAGCCACTAAAATGAAAATCTTAGGTATGGTAAATTCATCATCTGGCCTTCTGGCTATATGCCTAAGGCACACCTCAACATCTCATCTTGGTAATCCAATGCAACTAGCTAGGGCTCTTCTGCTAGGAGTTGTGCACAACAATATTAGCAGTAATTCAAGGGGGGGATTTCTCAAGTGTGACTTTTCACAAGTTTCCTCTTGTCAACCTTTGATGTATAATTAGAAATTCGTACTAAAAAAATCGCTATTCATCAAGCAGTTTGCGGTCCAATTACCTATACAGCCTCGCACATTCCGCAGGCCATGCTGTTTTCCCCGTGACCCCATCCATTCATTGCTTAACATTAGGTGCTGGCGGACAAGGAATTGAGCAACGCAAAGGGAGTGGGAGTTTCAAATCAGTGGGCACCTATGGCAGCTTCCATGCCTGGCCATATTGGTGGATCCACCCCTGTTTTTAGTTCGATAATAATGCTCTGTGCAGATAAACTTAAGTATATTTGTGCATATTCAGCCATCTCAGGGTAATCAAAGAATAACAATTGGATGCTTTTAGCTTTTCAACACCGGATTAGTTTCTAATTAAATTATATGACCAGCAATAGGCAGTCTATCAAGTATCAATAGCTACATCATTAGGTCAATGAACAAGAGCACACAAACAAAATTGTGCTTCACAAGACATGTCTAGTTTCCTACAGCTGTATATGAAAGATCTAAGTAGGGGAACAACCATAGAACCCTGCATGATAATCCAGCATCACAAATCCTAACAGATCATTTTTAAGCGAGCTACTAACTGCTCAGTCAACAGCTGCAACACAGATGATAAACAACCGAAATGATCCACCGATCGAAGATAAAACAACCATACACATCTGTAGAGCTAGAAACTAGAGTCTTGTTAATCTGCGACGAAACACCAATGCAACATCGGAGGTGTAAACTAGAAGCATATCTCACAGGACAATTCATTGCATGAACAAAATCACAGTTATGCAACTGAAGCATATCTCACCTAGCCTCAGTGTCGACAGCAGGAGTGCTTGTTTGAACCGGCGGCCTTGTTCTCCTCCCAGTGCGCCCACCTCCCCTGCGGCGTGTTGACGGCAGTGGTCTGCATCGGGGCCGGAGCACTTTCCTCTTCGGCATGGGTGGCACCAATCTCAGACGACAGCCAATCCGAGCCTAGTGCGGCGGACGCCGCGCCATCGAACCAGTCCGGGAACCCATCGCCCAGGCCGCCCGACATGGAGGCGTTCCCGGCAGCGGCTAGGCTGGTGGCGGCGCCTACTGGTCCGCCAGGCCACGACGCGGCCGTCGCGCCAGCTGGAGGAGCGCCGGTGGCGGCGCTTTCCGATCCGCCGGTCCGGGCCGCAGGCCATCCTCGCGTCGCCTGCTGGAGCACTAGGGCCGCCAGATCCACTCGTGTGCGTGCTCCGCCCGCTGGCCGCCGGACGCCGCAGCTGGTTCATCGGAACCCTAGCGGCACCGCTGCCATGCGCTCGGTTTTGGGGCTCCATGTCTTTTCACCCGCGGATGGACGAGGAGCTGGGAGAAGCTCGGTTTTGAGGCTCCGTCCGCGCAGTACAAGAAATGCTCCGGCTCCCTTGCGGCTTCGACAGCGGAGCTGGTTTTCTCATCCATGTTTGGCAGGGCTTCGGCAGGAGCCGGAGCCGGAGCAGCTCGGAGAGCCCTGCCAAACTGGTTCTTAGTTAGCTGATGTCTCAAATATTTCAGCTTTCTTCAATAAATCCCGAAAACCAGGGCCCTCGTGTGTCACCCAAAATTTGGTGTTAACATAGCCAGAACTGAAACATGAACACAGACTACAGCCAGAACTGAAACATGAACGAAAAAGGTACAGAAACCTGCTTCTCACATCCACTGCAGAGACAACCAAAGCGTCAATCTATCACCCATTATTAGTTAAGAGAAATCCGACGAGAACTAGATAAACAATACTACTAGCTTCAAAAACATCCTGCCGCATTGCAACACTAAGAATACCATCCGGAGCATATATCAAAGCAGAGAGGTAACGACACAAGATTGACAACATACTGCACATTGACAATGAATGTCTGTCCCAAAATACACAAGATTTCACTTATTCTAAAGAATAGACAAGATTTTATTCTGTGTACCAGACAATCACACCTTTATTTGACTACAAAACAAATAATACGTCGACTCCAGGTCTGGCCTTTTTTTCCGGCGTCTGACAAGAGGGAATGGGCATAATAATAAGTCCCAGGTTTATAATAGGCAAGCGATTGTGCCATCATCAAAGCAGGCATTTTGTACATATATAGTGGTGGGGGTTCTCAGAAGATGAACACGACACTGTCATGGACCCGGGACTTCTGGTTCTGAGCGACACATTCAGAGATCCACATCAGGTTCCTGATCTCTTGCTCACAGAGCCTGATGTAAGCGAAGAAAACAGCGTAGTGGAACTACAAGGCCCGTACAAGACTTGTCAGAAGATAGCACCATGAATAGAGAATAGTTTTGAACTTCCAGGAGTACAACTGTGATAGCATGAAGTGATTCCTATAAGGCTATAACATAGCAAAGCAAAAATATATATATACCTGCTGCTCAAAGGACAAGCATAGCCTCTTGACTTCCTCCTCATAAAATGCCTTATCCAACATCTGGCTTTCTCCATATGAAATCCTGGAAAATATAGACTGGTATGGTGGGTACTTCTCCATTGCACCACGGACCTACATGACAAACAAGCAAAATGAAAGATATAATTACAATTTACACAGGCATTCACTGCAAATGCAGTCCATCTTGAAAGACTAGAGGCCTCCACTACAGGCATGACATCGAGAGGAATGCGCAAAGCAGAAATTTGTCATAAAGCAATGTATATATGTTACTAGCACACTGTGCCAAAGAAATACTCTTATCCAAACAGCACATAGAAAGACATTAACTTTCAAGTGAGGAAGTCTACAATGTAACATCTTAAACAAAACTACGACACGTAGTAAAGAAAAATCCATAATATGGCATCAAAAAGGAAAAGGTGACCCTAACAAGCATGAAAGATCAAAAGGCGTGAATTAAATATTATTGCAGGGTGTGTTATAATGAATAATGCATCAAACATAATTAGAGACATACCTGGTCAACATCTTCACAAACGGCCAGTTCTTCGTGACCATATGGGTACCTGAAGGACATCAAAACAAAATTGAACTCACATGAAAAAACTGGACATCTTAATTAACGAAAAAAATACCAATAGTGTTTCTTTAAAAGAAAACCCACAATAAACCAAAGTTGGAGTACAGCTTCCTGCGGTCATCTCTTGTCAGCTCAGTACCAATACTGCAAAACATAACATAGAAATTAGGACAGCATTAGGCAATTTTGCATGCAAAAAACTGGAAGATGTGAAGTTGGAAACGCAAAATCCAACAGTCTTTACCTATTTATAGTAATGTTAACAGCCCTTCTGTCAGCTTCAAATGAAAGGAGATCACACATGATCTCAGCTGTTGCACCACCTAGTTTCTGTAACAAAATAGTCATGAAATTAGAGAATAGACAAATTATCAACAGAACAATTAAGATTATTGAGAAAAAAATCATCAAAGCCACCATCTCGAGTACTACATACCTGGCAAAATTTGTAAAAGTCCTCAAGATATGCTTTGTAGAGAGTGTTCCTCATAATCTCAATATTCATGTCATCCAAATCCTACAAAAGACCAACAGTTCTCATTACGAAGGCGATGTTAGCTGTCAAGAAAAGTAAGAACAAAGATGAGTTGATATTTGTTAGAGCACAGATGTAATGCACAAATGATCAGCTGCAGTGTTTACCTCAGATGTAATGCACTCTGAGAAGTAAGGGGCCAGTGGTGTATCGACTAGAACCAGTCTATAAAGCTCACGCATGTTTTGAGCAACAGCAAGTGATGCAATGCTGTTGATCAGCAAGACATAATGATTAGTATTCAGTGTTTTTGGCACATCTCAATTGACAACAAAAAAAAAGTAAAAAAAGATTGACACAACAATAATACCTGTCAAACATGCCCAATGGGTGGCATTTCTCCAAAAGTTCATTAACATCTCTCTCATGTAGTGTCCCAGTTACAATAAGGACAACATTGTCAATCATGTGGCCATAACTGTGAAAAACAACATCCTGTTAGAATCAAACTACTGCACTAGAGCTGGAAATGCTAGTATGTGTCGATGAAATATATGAAGAACGGGTCCAGTTTTCAATAAAAAAAGAAAGGATCAAAATAACACTCCGTCACTTACGTTATATACTGCAAGAACGTAGATAGTGGTTCAGTGGCCTGGCACAGCATGTGCTTGTACTCATCGACCAGTTTAAGAGTGCACTTCTCCACAATTGTCGTTGTGTGCAAGGGTGAAGGTTCTGCGATTCATCCGAAATAAGTTTGCAGTACAGTTGTCTCACAAAAATGCATTGAGCAAGCATACAGTGCAAATACTTTCATGAAAACCTTGGTGTATGCTTTTCGCGGACAATGTAGTGCTAGTTGATGAAAGCTGAACAGGAGTGAATCAGAAACTAGAGTTATGGCGGGAGACTTTGGAGGCCAAAGGTTTTAGACTCAGTAGAACTAAAACTGAGTATATGAGATGTGACTTCGGCACTACTATTCGGGAGAAGGAAAATATTAGTTTGGAAGGTCAAGTAATGCCTAGGAAGGATACCTTTCGATATTTAGGATCTATGCTACAGAGAGACGGGGATATTGATGAAGATGTTAGCCATAGAATCAAAGCAGGGTGGATGAAGTGGCGGCAAGCATCTGGTGTCCTATGTGACAAAAGGGTACCACAGAAGCTAAAAGGCAAGTTTTATAGGACGGCGATTAGACCTGCTATGTTGTATGGTGCAGAATGTTGGCCTACGAAAAGACGACATGTTCAACAGATAAGTGTCGCGGAAATGCGTATGTTGCGTTGGATTTGCGGTCATACAAGAAGGGATCGAGTTCGGAACGATGATATACGTGATAGATTAGGGGTAGCACCAATTGAAGAAAAGCTTGTCCAACACCGGTTGAGATGGTTTGGACATGTCCAACGGAGACCTCCAGAGGCACCGGTGCGTAGTGGAATCCTAAGCCAGGATAGTAACGTGAAGTGAGGCAGAGGAAGACCGAAGTTGACTTGGGTAGAGGCAATAAAAGGAGACTTGAAAGGATGGAATATACCCAAAGACTTAGCCTTAGATAGGAGTGCTTGGAAGACAACTATTCACGTGCCTGAACCTTGATTGCTTCTGCTGGGTTTCAACTCTAGTCTACCCCAACTTGTTTGGGACTTAAAGGCTTTGTTGTTGTTGTTGTAAGTTTACTCAACACAAAACTTTGTGATTAGGCAGAATTCATTAAATTGTTGTTCAAATAAACTGTATAGAGTGCAACGTACCTTAGTATAGTACAGTAATGAAAATTTACGCATTCAGCATCACCATGGTAGAGATAAGATAAGCTATACATGTTAACATTCTAGTGTGACAGACAGACACATGATACAGATAAAGAGCCCTAAGCAAGAACGTAGCACATCCTCTACACACAGCATATGAAGCCCAGTAAAATGAATTTCTAGAAACAGATGAAAATATAATTTGCAAAATCTGTAAAACAATATGGACAGCAAGTGTGAAGGGATGAAGATTATTGAACTTTATTGCCAGGCAGGACTGAAACATAATGGCTAAAAAGGTTTTGCTGATGCAATTGACCCACAAATGTGCGTGGATTCATGAAATTAACTCCCCTAAGTGCTGAATTCCTTTAGGCAGGTCAAATAGTGTTTTACAGTCATTACAGAAGGACTAAGCTAATCTGCAGGAATTTATCTGAACTTCATATGCTCACATGTACACAACATATCAATACAGAATTCGTGAATACTTGGATATGGTATACCTAAGACTCCACAAACAATCAGTTGAATGACCGACTGCTGGTCTCGCTATACAGGTCCTAGTGTTATGTGAGTAGTTCAAAAATTCAAATAACCAGCAAGTGATCTGGATTGCTTCCCTCCCGAGATCAGCGAATTGGAGAAAAAAGGACACAACAATGCGAAACATTCTAGCTCGAGAATGAGCCATACTAGTAGCACTAGCCCGAAATCCCCAACCGGGATCACGATTCGCGCCGGCCAGACCGCGAATCGCGCACCTTAGCATATCAGCGCGGACTAAGAAGCTGCTGCACGGCACGGTAGCTTCCCCACCCCACCCCACCCGAAACGCCAAGGAGGCCTGAGGAGGATCTCACCGTTCTGGAGGTAGGGCCCGTACTCGGTGGCGGTGAGGTGCATCTTAATGTCGTCGAGGGTCTCGCACTGGCAGAGATTGTTGTAGTCGGCGGCGGTGAGGAGGCCCGAGCGGTTGCCCCGCACGATGGCCTCCAGGAACCCATCGTGTATGTTGAACGACAGCATCTCCCACCCGTACATCGTCGCCGCCGCGGGCTCCGGCTGGCTCGCCGGAGACAAGACCTCGGTGCGGGAGGCAGCAGCGGTGGCGGTGGGGGAGGCGCCGGCGCCCGGCGGGAGGAAGCGGGATCGGGAGGGAGGGAGGTCGTCGCAGATGAGATCCGGGAGGTGGGGTCGCGCTCGGTCCTGATTGGAAGGGACTCGTTGCAGAAGCAGCTTATGAGATCCGAGCGTGGTACGTCGGCAGTCTCACTCTCAACAGTTTGTTTCGACACCTTGGCCCTGTTTTGTTAAGCTTATGGGCTGATAAGTTGAGCACAATTATATAATAAGTCACGATGTAGAAAATCTGTGGTTTACGTAAGCGAGGCGTTTAGCTGACCTGATTATTTTTGGTAGGACATTTTACACTGGAAACCCTGAACTTTTCTCAAACTGTGTAGCACTATTTACTACTATTTTTGTGAGTCTATAGTCTTTCAACTGGACTCAAATAAAAGTTTCTATTTGCATCCTGGTCCTTCTTCAATCGACGCACGAGCTCGGAGGAAGCCGGCCTCTCGCCGACGGCTCGCGCGGAGGGGAGGGGCGGCGCTCCAGCGGCTCGCGTGGAGGGGAGGGGCGCCGCTGCCGACGGCTCAACCGGAGGGGAGGGCGGCGCGCCAGGCGACTCGAGCAGCGAAGGCCCGCTTGCGGCTCGCGCGGAGGGGAGGGCGGCGCGTCGGGCATCTCGCGCGGAGGCGAGGCGCGGCTCGCGCGGATGCGAGAGCACGGGAGAAGGGAGGGTGCGGTAGGAAACACGAGTGTGTTTCCAAATCGTGGCCTTGGGCTCGCGATTCGGCCAACACAGCGGGCGACCGTCCAACGCAGACGCGCGTTCGCGTTGAGCCCTCTGTCGCTAACCGTTTGGTGCGATTATTGGCTTGTGTGGGTCGCCAACGCGCTTATACGCGGAACCAAACAGGGCCTTAATCGTGTAGTTGATCTCGTGGCTCATGGTGGACGATGCAGGCGCGTGGCCAACAAATCTGAATACCAACCTTCGCCAGCCCAACAATCATGGCCCTGTTTGGAGCTATTTTTGGAGCGGCTTCTTGCCCAAAAAATATGAGGGATGAGATAAACACAAAACTTCTTAGCAGTTTCCCTAATGCCTTGTTCCGTTGGAGAGGTTTTAATTCAAGGGATGATTTAATTGGTGAACTCACTTGATCCACGTAGTATAGGGTATATTCCCTTTGACCCCCCGATAATGCTAGCGGCCCGACGCCTGGGCTCACACTTTGCCCTGTGCCACCCCGACGAGGCGTCTGCACCCAACCCGACCCCACGCGGCGTCTGCACCCCCGGCCGACCCCACGTGGCGTCTGCGCTCACCCGACCCGGCCTCGTGCCCCTCTAGCAGCTACAACAGGCAACATGTGTAAACACTCTGATCCACTTTTGAAACATCCAGATACAACAGTTGCAACATACGTTTGAAGACATATGATACACTTGAAACATGCTTCTGAAACACTTACAAAAATAACACCTGCAAAACGCTTGAACACCATTGCAAATATACGCAACATCTAGATAAAACACTTACAAACATATGTGTGAAAACATATGCAACACCCAGATAAACATACTTGCAACATACGTCTTAAAACACAAATGAAACATTGAGAACAGACGCTTACAACATGCGCGTACAACCATTATAACATATGCAACATCCCTGATCTACTTTTGCAACATTCATATGAAACACTTGCAACATACCTCTGAAACACTTGAAACATACACTTGCAACATGGAGGCTCGTCGGCGTGCCAGAGGCAGTGGTCTAGCGGCGGCGGCTCCACAACGTGGTAGAGAGGCAGCGACTGCATAACTAGGAGAGGGTAGCCGTGCGCCATGCCGTCTTGCAGTAGCATCTCGGTGGCTCTGAAGGCTCTAGTTTGGTTTTGGTGAATTGATAAAAACCCTAAGTGTTAACCTAGTTTATCTAAGTGATTATGAGATAGGTGGCACATTCCAAGTGATGAAGCAAATGGTGATGATCATGATGATGGTGTGACCATGGTGATGATCAAGTGCTTGGACTTGGAAAAGAAGAAAGAGAAAAACAAAAAGCTCAAGGCAAAGGTGATATTCATAGGAGCTTTTTGGTTTGGTGATCGAGACACTTAGTGAGTGTGATCACATTTAGGATTGATAGATGTACTATTAAGAGGGGTGAAACTCGTATCGAAATACGGTTATCAAAGTGCCACTAGATGCTCTAACTCATTGCATATGTGTTAGTGTTTCGAACCACCGGCTAGTTATTTTGTATCTGTGTGTCTGGCTCAGATGATATACTCGGAGGACATAAGGATTTATACTGGTTCAGGCGGAATGTCCCTACATCCAGTCTACTGCTGCTCGTGTTACTGGTACTAGTTTGTAGTAGGAGTTACAAATGAGCGAGAGAGGGAGAAGGTACCAAGTCTCTGGTGAAAGGATCGAACAAAGTTGAGTCTTGTTGAGCTTATTTAGCCGTGTGCTCATGTCTCTCCCCCTCCATGGGGCATTCTGCTTCCTCTTTTATAGATGAAGGGGAAGGCACAGGTTACAGAGAGAAAAAGAGAGAGAAAAGAAGAAAAGCGAGGAAGAAGAAGGCCTCTAGGGTCACGACGTCCTTTATCTCCTTTATGCGGGTCCCATCGGTCCTGTAGATGATGACGGGGATGGATCTACATCGTGGCCCTGTTCATCACTAGCGCTATACACATGCGTCGTCAGTCAGTCATGTCGCTCCACTCTATTCCGGCGGGCGGCATGGTCAACAGGTACTTCTATCAAAAGCCATACGGGGATTAGTGATGAGGACATCACTACTTCATCGCATACAAGCCAAGGAGAGGAGGAGATCCAGCATGGGCGTCCAATTCATCTTTTTCATGGTGGAGGCCCAGTCCAACTGAAGTTGGAGCCCATCTCGGGTTCCAGGACCAGTCTGCCTTAAAGTGGTCACCTAGGACGCATCCGGACTCCGTTTTCGACGATCCACATATGGATGGAAAGCTAATTTGATAAGGAAGCCAATCCAAGTGGTTTCACATCAAAAGCTGTTCGGAATCAATAGGAATCGTGGTCACAAGTCAGCTTCCAGAATCTGCCAAGGTGCTGCGACACCGTCTTTTGGTCCGTTGGATCGTGTATCGTGTTTGGGCCCATTAGGGGGCACGTCCAGGGGGTGACACCCAAGACTCTATAATTATCAGCCATCACTCTTCTTAGGATTTGAGTTTTGTTTAGTTCTTGATTTCCTCATGAAATAGACATCATTTTGCTGCAACTGTGCCGTCAAGGCTGCTTGTTGTGAACCAGGGCCCCTGTTCTTGATCTTATTCACCTGTGGCGATTAGTCCTTTAGAATAAAGACTTGAACTCTTTTTCATTATCTTAAGCCTCATATTTATTTGCAATTTCAGATTGCGTTCATCTCGTTCTTGCTTGTGTTCTCGATTCGCTTGTAGGAAAGCCTTCTCGGCGAGGTCAATCGCGTTCATGTGGTTGATAACCAACGGAGCTATGGTGTAACGGTTGCGGGGGTCCGAATTAGTCTTGGTTCAAAGCCTAGATCGTGAACATTGAGTCTCCACCAATCGATGCTAATATACCTTTCGGAAGATCAGGCCTAGTCTACATCAATTAGGCAGCACAGCGCCGGCACGCACGACATAGTTGGCGATGTGAGCCCCCAGATATGGTCCATCATGACCACGGGTCATGTCAAGACGTGCCCACTTCTCTCCCGATGTCAGAAGTTTGACCCTAGGATCATACACTTAGAACCATAGTGGCTGGAGGCGGTATGGATCCCCATCGGGCGAGACGGAACCCGTGCCCTAGGGGTCTAGCGAGACGGAGCCCACGCCTGAGGGGTCTGGCGAGATAGGGCCTGTGCCCTTGGGGTCAGGCGAGACGGAGCCCGTGCCCTTGGGTCGGACGAGACCTGAAATACGTCTTGGACCATCCGGGCGAATTAATGTTCATGGCCGTTAACTTCCTTCCTCTGGATATCCCTAATATCAATACCCAACAATATGCATTTAGGATCTAGTGGAGTGCTAACACCCTTGAAAATGTTTGTGAAAATATGCTAACACATGTGCACAAGGTGATACACTTGGTGGTTGTCACATTTGAGCAAGAGTGAAGGAGTTGGAGTTGAAAAGGAGTTAGCCACGATGGTCACAGGGTGACCGGACGTGTCCGGAATTAGGACCGAACGCATCCGGTATGTTACCCTAGCTCAGGCAAGTGCTGAAGAGGTGATCGGACACATCCGGTATTGGGACCAGAAGCGTTTGATATTCTGGATAGGCGCGGACAGTGTGGCCGGGTTGATTGGACACTGGCTTGGTTGTTACCAGCGCGTCCGGTCACCTTTTGCTATAGTGGAGCGACGACGCGACCGGATGCGTAGGGGCTACGTCAGGTCATGGTGACGTGGTGCACAGGAGTTGAGCCAGCAAGGAGTGGATGTAGGGGCGCATCCGGTCGGCCGTACTAGACGCGTCCGATCATAGTTCAGAGGCTCTAGGAGCTCTCTAGACTTGACCTGATGCTGCTTTGCCTGTGTCCGTTCGGTCTCTAGCATCACATCCGATCGGTTGTGTCAGAGTGTGACAGAGAGAGCCGTTGGGACACCAATGGCTAATTCATTTGAAGGGGACATGTGGCTCTCGCAGAGCAACCGGACGTGTTCGGTCACCACGCTGACAACCTAATAATAGAGGTAACCGCTCTATTGTTTGGGGTGCCTATAAATATTGTTTGGCCAGCTCTAGCTCACTCTCTTGGCCATTTGCATTGACATAACAACCTTGTATGCTTAGCCAAAGCCCTCCCACTCATCTCCATCATTGATTCATCATCTTTGTGAGATTGGGAGAGAATCCAAGTGCATTGCTTGAGTGATTGCATCTAGAGGCACTTGGTGTTCGTGTTTCACTGCGGGATTCTCTTGTTACTCTTGGTGGTTGCCACCACCTAGATGGCTTGGAGCAGCGAGGATCATCGAGTGGAGGAAGGTGCTTGTCTCTGGCTCTGATCGTGGTGATTGTGAGGGGTTCTTGACCTTTCTCCGGCGGAGAGCCAAAAGGTACTCTAGTGGATTGCTCATGGCTTGTGTGATCCTCATCTTGTGTTGGTTGTGCGACACCCTATTGAGGGTTTGGCGTGTGATGCCAATTAGCGCGTGAACCTCCAAGTGAGTGAATTGCCACAACGAGCACTAGCTTGCTGGCAAGCAAGTGAACATTAGTAAAAAAATCTTGTGTCATCTTGTCCCGAGGATTTCTTGTTTGATTGTGATTGATTGGCTCTATCATATTGTGATTGGCTCTATCCTTGACACGGTGGTATAAACATCATCACCTCTCTTGTATTACATTCTTAGTATAGCTAAGCTCTTTAGTGTAATTAGTTTTGAGAGCTAGCTTGTGTCGGGTCTAGTGGTTAGTGAGGCTCTTTAGTTAGCCTTTGAGAGCTCACTAACTTAGTGTAGTGACTTAGCAAATTATATGCTTAGTGATCATAGTCCGTGGTAGGTGGCTTGCTCTTTTAGTAGGCTAGCACAACACTCGCTTCGCTATTTAATTGTCTAACATATTTGCTAAGTGTTGTTGTAGAAATTTTTAATAGGCTATTCACCCCCTCCAGCCATTAGGACCTTTCAAGTGGTATCGAAGCCGTGATCACCGTGATTTGAGGCTTAACAACCTTCGGTGTCAAAATAACTTAAATCAACAATACCAATAAGCCACCCCAATTTGATGGCACAAATTATCCATATTAGAAGTCAAAGATGACCACATATATCAAGTCAATCAATAGAAAGGTGTGGAAGGTGGTAGAAACCAAAATTGAGATTGCCGATCCGAAGAATCCCACAGTGGCCGAAGAAGTGCTTCTTCAAAATAATGACATTGCTCTAAGTGTCATTCATAATGCAATTGATGAGAGAACATTTGAGCAAATTAAGAACATTGAGGTGGCTCATGAGGCTTGGAGAAAGTTGGAAGAATCATTTGAGGGCACCAAGGCAATAAAGGGTGCAAAGGCATACATTCTCAAGGAGAAATTTGCTAGCTTCAAGATGAAGGTAGATGAGAGTGTGCCTGTGGGGGTATTAACCCCTATACCCTTACAGCTAGGCTTGGGCCAACCCAGATCAAAGGGTCCGATCCATCAAAAGACGATGCGTAGCCCGGCCAACCTATTTTGAGTCCCGCGCAAGGAGTCAAGGTAGATTTGGCGATCAAGTAAGATCCTGGTCGATTAGAATAGGAATCCTTATCCGGCCACCTATGGCAATTGTAATTGGCTAGGATTAGTTTCTAGATCTGTAACCCAGCCCCCTGGACTATATAAGGTGGACAGGGGACCCCTCTAAAAAACATCTCTCATTGACATACAACAATACAATCAGACACAGGACGTAGGTATTACGCCTTCTTGGCGGCCAAACCTGGATAAAACCTCATGTCCGTCTTACGTCACCATCTTGTTTGTGGCTTGCGCATCTGTCTGCCGACAATCTACTACCTTGGGCATACCCCTAGGTAGACTGTCGACTATATTTTGTCGATAGTGGTGCGCCAGGTAGGGGGTGTGCGTACTGCTCTCCAAGCAAACAAGATGGTCATCATCTCTGGCTCCATGGCTACGCCCAATGGCCTCACGTTCACCGTCGGCTAGATCACCTGGACCACCAGGACCACTAGCTCCGACGACTTCATCGCCATGACCACGGAGGAAGCGTGGATTCAGTCTACGCCGACCACTGCTTCACCTGCATCGGCTACGGCTCTGACCACGGTGGATACAGCTTCGACCACGGTACATCTAGCTCTGACCACACCTACATCACCCTCAGCCACGCCGACCACTCGTCGCCCGCTTCCCCGCTACAAAGGGAAGTAGATCGACAACACCGACCTGCTCAACTCCATCGATCGGGTCGGCACCAAACTTGCTGAAACCCTAGCTCTGGTAAGTACAATTCAAAGTCAACCTAATGAGCAGGTAACCGCTCCCCACAACAGATCTACCCGACCAGCTCGGGCTAGTCGTCCTGCATGACTTGGTACAGATCTCGTGGTCATATCTACTCCTAAAGGGTGCTCCGCTCGTCGTCGGCCAGCCTCTGCGATGGGTCTCCGGCTCTCCAAGTATGAAGCCTCGATGGAGAACTACCAGGCCCAGCTCTATGACCTGCGAAACACTGCCTCCAACTACATGTATAACATACAACGCTGCTCGGATCTTTGTTTTGTACATCAGCCTCGGCCGAGGCCAAGCAACTTCGTCAACATGATCCGGATTGAGGATTATCAAAAAGGATTTGTCCACACGGTCCAAGAGGGTGACTCTAGCTCCTCATTTAGCATCGCATCTAATGCCTCCGTCCACACCGAGCTCTAGCATCACGATGATGAAGGCGTCGAATATGATCTGGATATCCCAGACCACGCCCCGGGGTTCCCGCAATTCCTGTCTTTCCCACCAAGGTGAGGGGATTTGATCAATGTTGTCAGCAATGACGAACCGCCAGCAGTTGGCAAAACAGAACAAGAAAGGATTGCACGTGAGGCATGCAATATTGACCGGTTTAATCGCCGGCAAATTGAAGCTGAAGTAGAAGAGGAGGCACGACGCATAAGGGTCCAGCCACGCGACCTCAACAATGCTTTCGACAGGGTGGGGGACAAACAGGTCTTTAGGACTCCAAGCACCAACGTAGCCGTCACCATGGTGACAATGCAATGGCTACCCAACACCCCCAAAACCCAGGCAGTTTGCGATGATATACAAGCTTATCTGATGGCTGCTATGGCTCAGACCGCAGAGATGGTGAATCAAGCCTAGGCTCCATCCATTTCAGTCGAATCAAGCCATAGCTGCCAATACTCAAGTCGCTCACAGCCACTCAACCAACATGGCTCGCGCAACAACGACCCATTAGACAACCGACAAGGCGGAAACGGTGGTCATGATGGTGGTCGGGACGACAACAACCATCGGGAGGACAACCGCCGCGACGTTCAGGACGACAACCACCGAGACAACCGCGATAATCGCCATGGTCGTAGGGTTAATCAGGATGGCAACCAAGATCGCCGTGATGGCAATAACGATCTCTACCGCTACCTCGGGGAACGTGATCTACGCGATCGCATCAACCAGAGAGCCAACGATCGAGCATCCTACGAAAGTTATCACCATATGGAATATGACACTACCCATGGCCCGCCGGGTTTGAAGCAGTTTACTCCACACCTTCGCCAAGTCATATGGCCCAAGAACTTCAAGCTCGAGAAACTTCAGAAATACGACGGCAAGGAGAACCCCGAATTATGGGTCATGCTCTACGAAACTGCATGCAGATCAGCCATGGCTGATGAGCACGTCATGTCTAACTACTTCCTAGTCGCTGTTGGCCATGTAGGTCACCAATGGCTGGTCAGCTTGCCAGCGAACCACTTTGATTCTTGGCAAGAGCCATCAATCTCCGACAACGAGGCAATCGAGGCTTTCATCACTGGCCTCTGCTTCCACGACACCCTGAGGGACAAGCTCCTCTGCAAGAGACCTGAATCGGTCACAGTGCTCCTAGCCACCGCTAAGAAATATGCGGATGCCGACGACGCTAAAAAGATAATTATCGAAGAAGCAGCAAGGGTTCCACGCTTCGACCACCCCCCATACCGCGACGACTACCGCGGCAACCGTGGTTGGAATGACAATTTTGACTGCCACAACCAGCGCAATGACTCCCGCGACCACCGCGACCAACGTAATCAGTGGCGTAACCGCCGCGACGATTACAGGGGCAAGCATGCTCGGGAAGACGATGGCGAGGTCAACACCGTTAAAAAAGGTGGCGGACATCGTAACTATGAAGACGACTACACCAAAGCATTGAAAGGGCCCTACCAGCTCCATCCTAAGTCAAACCACACCATGGAGAATTGCCGTGTTCTCAAGTCTATTTACACACGCCAACAGGCTCCGGACACGTCCGACAAGCCTAACGACGCAGGGGAACAGCGCAACGAGGACAACGACGATGAAGACGCAGATCCTCGTCACAAGTATGTCAAGCCAACCGATCGCATGCACACCATCATCGGAGGCAAAGTATCCATCGAGACCAAACAAGAATGCAAGCTGCTCGCCCATGCTTGCTTGAACGTGGCCAACACCAACAACCTCCTCACCGATCCGTGGCTACCTCCGTGGTCTCACAGCGAAATCTCCTTCAGCAGAAAGGACCGATGGGCCACAATACCTGAGCCAGGACATTTTCCCCTGGTCCTCGATCCTTGTATCAACAAGGTTCAATTCGATAGAGTACTAATCGATGGCGGTAGCTCCATCGATATACTGTTCAAGAACAGTCTGCCCACCCTAAAGATGGCCCAGGCGGACCTCAAGTCGTACGAGGCATAGTTCTGGGGTGTTCTCCCCGGACAGAGCTCTACACCTCTCGGGCAAATCACGCTACCTATGTAGTTTGGGACCCCAGACCACTTCCGCACTGACTACGTCAACTTCGTGGTCGCTGACTTCGACAGCACCTACCATGCTATTCTTGGTCGACCGTCACTCACCAAGTTCATGGCCATACCTCATTATAGGTATCTAGTGCTCAAGATGCCTACCGAGAAAGGAGTTCTAACCCTTCGAGGCAATGTGTACGCAGCTTATACCTGTGAGGATGACAGTTTCAAAATAGCAGAGGCTCACAACCTCTCTATTCGCATGGCTAAGACCATGCTCGACGCCAAGAAGACCTCGACCGACCACCTAGAGATCTCAGAGCTCGAGGCTCCACACAAGAACATCAAGTCCAAGGAGCATAAGGTGATCCAGTTGGTCGACGATGATCCCAGCAAAATGGCCCTTATCGGGGCCAACCTAGATCCCAAATAGGAAGACGCGCTCGTCAGGTTCTTGAGGAGCAACGTGAATGTGTTCGCATGGAAATCTGCTGACATGCCCAGTGTACCTCGGAACTTGATCAAGCACTCCTTGAATGTCAACGGCAAGGCCAAACCTATCAAGCAGAAGCTACGATGGTTCGCTCGCAACAAAAAGGAGGCAATTAGGGTAGAAGTTATGTGGCTTTTGGCAGCCGAATTTATCAAAGAAGTGTATCATCCAGAGTGGTTAGCCAACCTGGTTCTTGTATGCAAAAAGAATAATGAATGGAGAATGTGCGTTGATTACACTGATCTCAACAAACACTGCCCTAAGGACCCCTTCGACTTACCTTGCATAGACGAGGTCGTAGATTCAACCACCGGTTGCGAGCTGCTTTCCTTTCTCGATTGCTACTCTGGTTATCACCAGATCGCTCTCAAAAAGGACGACCAAATCAAGACATCTTTTATCACGCCTTTCGGCGCCTACTGCTACATGACCATGTTGTTCGGGCTCAAGAACGCCGGGGCTACCTACCAATGCGCTATACAAGCCTGCCTCAAAGACGAGATAAAAGACGACCTCGTCGAGGCTTATGTTGATGATATAGTTGTCAAAACCAAGGAAGCTCATACCCTTGTTGACAACCTAGAACGCACCTTTGCAGCCCTTAACACATTCTAGTGGAAATTAAACCCAAAAAAGTGCATCTTTGGTGTTCCTTCTAGCATACTACTTGGTAACGTTGTTAGTCATGATGGCATACGCCCTAACCTAGAGAAAGTTAAAGCTGTCTTGGACATGAAGCCACCTAAAAAGGTGAAAGATGTTTAGAAGCTCACTGGATGCATGGCTGCCCTCAGCCATTTCATATCAAGATTAGGCGAAAAAGGATTACCGTTCTTTAAACTGCTCAAAGCATCCAAAAAGTTTGAGTGGTCGGAGGAAGTAGACGCTGCCTTCACACAGCTAAAACAATACCTTACGTCACCTCTGGTCCTCACTGCTCCCAGAGAAGACGAAACACTCCTGCTTTACATCGTGGTTACTAATCGAGTGGTCTCCACGGCCATGGTGGTCGAGCGCGACGAGCCCGACCACATCTACAAGGTACAATGACCAATCTATTTCATCAGTGAGGTACTCAATGAGTCTAAGACCAGGTACCCACAGATTCAGAAGTTGATCTATGCCATACTGATAACATCCCGAAAGTTGAAACACTACTTCGACGGATATCGTGTGGTTGTCATGACTGAGTATCCTCTGCGAGACATCATTAGCAACAAGGATGCGAACGGGCACATCATCAAATGGGCAATGGAGCTATGCCCCTTCTTCTTGGAATTTGCAAGCCGTACTACAATCAAGTCCCAGGCACTCATCGATTTCATCGTCGAGTGGACAGACTTAAGCACGCCTGCCTCTCTGGGATTCGACGAGTATTGGATGATGTACTTCGATGGCTCTCTCAACATTGATGGTGCAGGAGCAGGGGTCCTTTTCATGTCACCATCCAAGGAGCAGCTCCGGTACATTCTCAGGATTTATTTCCCAGCATCTAATAACGCCACCGAGTACGAAGCATGCCTACATGGTTTGCGCATTGCGGTTGAGCTTGGCGTTAAATGTCTCTATGTCTATGGAGACTCGGCTCTGGTCATCAACCAACTCAATGAGGACTGGGACACGACCAGCAAAAAGATGGATGCATACTGCTAATCGATCAGAAAGCTAGAAAGCAGGTTCTATGGCATCGAGTACATACACATGGTCTGGGACAAGAATCAAGCAACGGATGCGCTGTCAAAGTTAGGATCATCATGAGTCAAAATCCCACATGGCGTATTCGTCCAAGACCTGCTCATGCCTTCCATCGAAGAGGAAGACTCCACGGTAGACAAGCCTCTAGACCAGCAATTGGTGGCTACGATTCCGGCATCGAGCACCACCAAGCCGCCTTCGACCACTCTAATGTGTCACTTCAAATTTTATGGTTATTCTAACTTAGCCAGTAAAAGCCGACCACCATTCCTTCTACGGTTTTCGGAGCAGGCCCTGTATCCGATTCCTCCCAACGCGTGCATGGGATCTGCTCTCTATGTTATGGGTGATCGGCAGGTCCCCCCTAGTTTGACTTGTCCGCATCTATGTGTGCATAGGTCATGCACCTCACACTTCGACCACATGGCAAACTAGGGCCGCACAAACTTTTCGGGGTGACGTGTCAAGCAAAATGGTACAACTAAACAGAACGTTAACATGTTCTCACTTAGTTACACCAACATGAGTTTCAAGCTTAAATACGTTTTATACAAAGCAAACAAGCTTATGATGATATATAGTTACGTTATTACAAGCTTGCCTGAAGAGGCCCAAGTTTACAATAACACAACTATGTCCTTCTTATATAGCTCTAAGCCTATTCCATTGGCTGGTTAGGGCACGCGGCACCTACTCTTGCTGCTTCCGATATCTTACTCGAGTCTCGGGGACTCTTGTGTTGGTCGAGCTAAAGAGGATGGCCCCATTGATGCTTGGCTGGTCGAGACCATAGGCTTCGTCGGTTGGCTTGCAACTGATGGCGTTTCCAGCTGACTTGTCGATGGCGTACCCTATATAGGTGCTGTCCCACCTCCACATAGGTTAATGTCGCCAATTATCTTTGATGACAGGTCTAGCTGGGCCATCTAAAGCTCCTCAGTGTTGTCTGGGTCTACCTCCTTCGGGTACCCAGCCTCTAGGCGCTTGAGATTGATCAGGGGGTAGTGGGCATGCACCATGCTTAGCACATGTGCACCCATGTACTCACCCACCTCCTTCATGAACTCTTGGAACCATCCCCATGCCTTTTGGCATCTCTCGACCAGTCTGAGCTGTGGCGTCCTTGGCACTTCCTCTGTGAGCGCCGGGTCAATAAGGTCGAGGATGGGCAAAATGCCAGTTGCCACTTCCTGGCACCAGTTCTTCCATGTGTCCTGATCCTCGGTGGTCTCTAGGCATCGTGCCTTCCAGCTGTCATGATCTTTAATCACATCTTCATGATGTTTCTTGGCATTGACTTTTAAAACTACAAACCATACAAGACATCAGAATGTAATAGCATGACAAGATAAGGCAGGAAATAGAATGAGCAAGGTGGTTTGGAACACTTACTTTTTAGTTCCTCCTTCATCTTAGTTGTGCGGTCCTAGAGTTGAGACTGGTCGCGCGCCAGTTTCTCATTGTCCTCCTTCAGGCGACCACACTCTGCGGTCACACGGCTATTCTCCTCTTGGAGGTGGGTTACTTCAGCTTCTAAGCCTACACTATAGCTGTCACTACCAACAACGCAACAACACGTGTCATGCACATGCTATGATAAAATGACAACTTACTTGTTTTTCCTGCTCTTTGTTACTGAGCTGGATGACCAGGTTCTAGTTTTTTGCATCTTGTTCTATCCTCTCCTGGTCGGCGACTTCAAGTTGGCGGCATAAGCGTTCCACCTCGGCCGCTAGTTCTCTATTGTTTGCCATGATTCCCTCAATCTGGTCGAAGCACCTCTTTTGGTACTTTGCGGTCTTCATCAAGTCCTGCATATAAACAAGCTAAGTTAGACAGTTTGACTAAATAGCAGGATCAAGTGGTCAAGCCAAACATACCTGGACTTCTATCACCAGACATTTTACCACTCGTTCAACTTTTAGGGTCTCTTCGACCTCTGGGATTTCCTCATGCATAACCCACTCGTCGTTCCGCCAGCGCGACACATATACATGTTGTCGTTTGTCTTAGGGATGGCCCAGGACCTCTTCTATTTTGTCCTCTTCAGCCTCTTGTTCAGGAGGCAGCGCTGGTCTAGAGTTTATAGTCTCTGCGACCACTATGGCTTTCCCACGAGCCGTAGCATCGGCAAGCGTGCTCTGTGCCACCTCCGACTGCTGTTCCTTGGCTTGGTCTTGTTCCCTTGGCACTGAAGTATCCCCCTCAGCAGGATTAGTGCTTGGAGCACTTGTACTTGGCTCAGCTCTCTTCTCGACCAGCTGCTCGAGGACTGTCATCTGGCCGCTCGACTGCTGAGGTTCCCTTTGGATTTTCTTCTACAGGTTCCTCCACAGCCGGCTGCTGGGCAGTTCTTTCCATCATTGCTGGTGAAGCCGTGCTGCACCCAGCTAGCTGGTCAGGATTTTTGGTGGACACCGTCCTAATATATCAGAGATAAGTTCAGAAGACAATAGTATTCAATACAAATTGTAAGCTTACATCAAGGTTATAAATACTTACAGCTTGGAAGCATGGAATGACGTGGTGAAGGAGCGTCTCTTCGACCGTGCTTGCTCCACATGCTCAGCGGGTTCCACTGGGTCTTTTTCCATGACCAGTACCGACGTCGGGGATTGGTGCTCGACCCCTTTGCCACTTGTCCTCTATGTTGCAGTGGTCAGTGATGCGATCCCTACTGGCACAGAGGAGCCACCCTGCTCCGTTGACTCCAGTTGTCTCCTCCTCTTTTGAGGGACGACTTGGAAGATGTCTACATCCTCTGTTTCATCATCTGACAGTGGAAAGATGGCCTGATGACGTTTGTTGGCCGCCGACCGCTTGCCAGCAGCCCTAGCCGTTGCCTCCTCCCCAACCCCAAGTACGGCCTAGTCGACGTCTTCGGCCCTAGTGCTGGTCTAGGTAGTTGGGCCGACAACTTGCGGCCAATCCACACCAGGGGGTAGAGACATGAACACTGCTGCCCTGACATGACCATTACTCTAGGAAACATAAAGGCAACAACACAGTCAATTTTTGTTACAACATAACTCTATAGGTACAAGGAAGCATAATTTACCTTTGGGGGAGGTCGGGCCAGCTTGAAGGCGTGCTCGATGTCGCTTAACCTAACATAATTGGGATCGGCTAAGTTGAATAGCTCCCCAATCCTGGCCTTGACTTCGATCTTGTCAAGCGCCTCTTTTCTGGTCCTCGTTGGATCTGCGCTCACCTGGTATTCGTAGCCAGGATGTACCCTCCTCTGGCAGGGCTGGATCCTTTGGCTGATGAAATTTCTGACCACGCTTGGACCATCCAGCTTCCCCCACAGGATCATCCTGAGTAGTTCTGCGATCTGTTCCAAGTGCTTAGGCTTCTCCGACCAGCTATTCTTCTTCTCCAGAATGAACCCCACATCGCACAGGGTGATCGTGTTCGGCTCTTCGTGGATGTAGAACCACTTCTTGTACCAGTCATCTAGCGATGTGTTCCAAGGGCAGTGCAGGTACTGGGCCTTCATCCCGTCATGCAGATTGAGGTATACGCCTCTAGCTATCTTCGAGCCGCCGCTCCCTTTCTTCCGCAGATAGAACAGATGGCGAAAGAGGTCGAAATGGGGCTGGAAGCCACCATAGGCTTCACAAAGATGGATGAAGGTGGAGACAAGAAGAATTGAGTTGGGATGTAGATTGCAAATCCCAATCTCATAATACAAACAGAGCCCCTAAAGGAAAGGGTGCACTGGAACCCCAAAACCCCGCTTGAAGAAATCCTCGAAAACCACAATCTCACCTAGTTGTGGATCAGGAAAGCTTTCTCCTTCCGGCGCATGCCATCCCGCGAGTGCCTTGTTGTGGAGCACTCCCATGGTGACAAGGTCTTTGATGGTATGCTCGTTGCTCCTTGACTTCCACCACTCCTTCGCCATGACTCTGGCTTTCTTCTGGGCGTCTCTCTTCGCCATTAATCCATCCTTGCTAAAGGGGTGGATGCGGTGGAGGGGGGATTGGTGATGATTTTGGAGGTATAGGGTTCGGCAAGAGGAAGAAGAAGGCTGCGGTGGCGAATGATAATGGGGATCGGTAAAAAGTAACTTACCAGTTCTATATTAAAAATAACCAAGAGCTCCGTCGTTTCGTCCGCCCGAGATTCTTGGGAGACATGCACATGCGCTGCAGACGGTTGTTTTCACAACCTCGAGATCTACGCCAATAAACACGCCCCTTCGTTACCAGTATATGCGCCTCTTCGTTGCTAGTGTGAGAGGGCCCACACTGACGCACCTCTTTATAGGTGCCAAGCGACTGTTTGCTAGAAAGGGCAAGAAGACAGTATGACATGCTATACCTGTCTGCTTTTTTGACCAGACATGTACGATTGGACTTGACAGAATATGAAGATAAATAAATACACCAAACAATAGGACAAGCGGCGTTCATTTTTTCGCTGCATGTCTTATGCTCAAGGATGGTCCAGACCACTGCCGTGCTCAGGGACTACTCCAACCACTACTGTGCTCGAGGACTGCTTTGACCACTACCGTGCTTGGGGACTGCCCAGACCACTACAATGCTTGAGGACTGCCCAGACCACTGTCGTGCTCAGGGACTGCCCAGACCACTGTCGTGCTCGGAGACTGCTACGACCATGCCATGCTCGGGGACTACTCCGACCGCTACTGTGCTCGGGGACTGCCCCGACCACTGCTCGAAGACCGCTCTCCTCGGCTACATGTGATTTGTACTCACATACAATTGAGAGACATTTTTTAGACCTTGCTACAAGGCTCATACTTTGCCTTCCAGCAAGCTCGGGGACTACATCGGTACGATGCACCTGCCGGTGCATCTCGTATCGCCTGTACAACGATTGGATTCTTAACTTCAGTGGAAATTCTTTTTTAGACCCTAGCACCACATGCCTATGTCACCTACTACCAGGTTCGGGGACTAAGTGGGCACACTTTACCTTGCGGCAAATGTGTTTATTTAATCGACCCCTATGCTTTGACTGATTGTAAGGATTACAATCATGCTCGGGAACTGTCTCGACCACTACTCGGAGATCGTTCTCCTTGGCTACATGTGATTTGTACTCACATACAATTGAGAGATATTTATTTAGACCTTGCTACAAGGCTCATACTTGGCCTTCCAGCAAGCATGGGAACTACATCGGTACGATGCACCTGCCGGTGCATCTTGTATCGCCTGTACGACGATTGGTTTCTCAATTTAACTGGGAATTCTTTTTAGACCCTGGCACCACGTGCCTACGTCACCTACTACTAGGCTCAGGGACTAAGTGGGCATACTTCACCTTGCGGTGAATGTGTTTGTTTTTCAACCCCTACGCCTCTAATGATCAAGGATGCTACGCTTCAAGATTCACTTACATTTTTTTTAGAAATACAAGTGGGCACACTTCACAGGATAGAAATCTTTTTCTTTTTTCTTAAGAGCACCATACATTCTTCGGACAACCTACTTCTCCGGCAACAACGGTGGTCAGAGATGTCAAGGACTCAAGCCTTACTTGTCGGAGAAGGTTAAAATGGCGTGTCGCAGCATAATACATGGTGCTTGGGGACTAGCTGTGGGGGTATTAACCCCTATACCATTACAGCTAGGCTTGGGCCGGCCTAGATCAGAGGGTCTGGTCCATCAAAAGATGACGCGTGGCCTGGCCAACCTATTTGGAGTCCCGCGCAAGGAGTCAAGGCAGATTTGGCGATCAAGCAAGATCCTGGTCGGTTAGAATAGGAATCCTTATCCGGCCACCTATGGCAATTGTAATTGGCTAGGATTAGTTTCTAGATCTGTAACCCTACCCCCAGACTATATAAGGTGGGTAGGGGACCCCTCTAAAAACATCTCTCATTGACATACAACAATACAATCAGATGTAGGACGTAGGTATTACGCCTTCTTGGTGGCCGAACCTAGATAAAACCTCATGTCCATCTTGTGTCACCATCTTGTTTGTGGCTTGCGCATCTATCTGCCGACAATCTACTACCTTGGGCATACCCCTAGGTAGACTACCGACTATATTTCATCGACAGTGCTGGACATGTTCCATCGGATGGAAGTGCTTGTCAATGATCTCAAAGCACTTGGTGAGAAGGTGGAGGACAAGGACTTCTCTCATAAGTTCTTGAGATGCTTACCCGCAAGATTTGGCATGTTGGTCACCTTGCTTGTGAGGACCGGTTTGGACATAATGACACCAAACCAAATCTTGGGAGATATCATGACCGATGATGCTTATAGAGATGATGATGAGAAGGAAGAAAAGAGGGAGAAGAAAGATGAGAAGAGGGATGTGTCGGTGCAGAAAGTGACCAACACGTAAATATTTATAGTTTTGCTATATGTTGTGATCGGATGTGGCCTAGTACTCAATGACATAGGGTTTATACTGGTTTAGGCAACATGCCCTACATCCAGTTTGAGTCGGTCGGTGACTTTATTCCTAAGCCTAGGGGCTCGAAGTTTATTGTGGGGTTACAAACGAGAGGGAGTAGGATGGGGGTGCAAGAGGTCCAGTCTGACTCTGGACCGAAGGGCCAAGAGAGATGGAAACTCCTACATGCGCTATGTATTTGAGTGTGTGCTCTATTGGAATTGTTCAAATTGTAGGTTGTTCGAATCGTTTGTGAATCAATCCTTGGGTCATAGAATCATCCATATTTTGGAGAGAGCGCATCCCCTTTTATAGATGAAGGGGATGGCTTTACAAGAGGGTGTGTGTGAGAAAAGAGAGTGTGTGTGCTATCTAGTCTTGTTGCCCACACCGTCGGGTACAAGGTGGTTTGTCGGCGCCCATAACACTATTGATGTTTAGATGCATGTGGAAGGTTCCATCATCTTCTTCTGGTATGGTAGATGTCGGTGCCTACCATACTATAGGATAAATGTCGGTGCCCACAACAATGTTCATGTTCTGACATCTCTGGATGGTTGTGGTGCATCCTTCTAACATGGCCTAACAGTACTGTCCTGCAGGTGTGCAGTGTATGGCCCTTGATATTTCGGTTTGACTAGAGCGCCCTGCCATACTTGCTCTATTTGTTTCCTGGGTCTTCACCGAGCGGGCGTCCATGGTCAGTCGTTCCCTAGTCGGCTCTGGCCTCCCAGTCGGAGAAGAGCTATATGCAAAGGTTCGTTGTACTTCCAATCGAAGAAGCGAGCTAGAGTCAGAGGCGAGCATCATTCATTCTCAGCCAGGCCTTCCGGTCGAAGAGGCGGGCTAGAGTCGGAGGCAACGAAAACGAGCACCATTCCTCCTTGGCCAACCCTTCTAGTTGGAGTCGAAGGTGAGCTGGCCAGGCCTTCCAGTCGGAGAGGCGGGCGAGAGTTAGAGGTGAGCATTGGTCCTCTTTGGCTAGGCCTTCCGGTCAGAGAGGCAGACCGGATTCAGAAGTGAGCGCTATTCTTCTTTGGCTAGGCCTTTCAATTGGAGACAGGATCATCCTTCTGGCCTGTCATTAGGGCTTTTGGGCCAGCCTAGGAGTTGCGCGTCATTTGCAACATTGTCTGCTGGGCCAAGCTTTTGTTTGGGAAGTAGGTCCATGAGGGACCCTAGGTTTATGAACCTGACAGGAGCCCCCGAGCCCCCAGGTGATTTGGGTAGAATTGTCTTGGGGATTTTTGTCTTGATGGTGGGTGTAGCCCCTGAGCCCCTGGGCGATTTAGGTAGAATCGTCTAGGGGTTTTTTGTGTCTTGGCAGTGGGGGAATTCTTTGTTTTGACAGCGGGTGCGTGTGAGCGCACCCACGGGTGTAGCCCCTGAGCCTGCATCTGACTAGTGAGTCAGTTGGTGGCTGAGCAACTTGGTACTCTTTTTCCTAGGGCCATAGACTGTCGTTCAGGGTGTTCACCCGTGTTTGTCCCACCCACGACCTGCGCGGTCGATTGATTTCTTGAGTCGATGTTAGATGACCTAAGCCCCTGAGCCCTGTTGGGGTTTGATAGGGGTTGGTCTAGTTCCATGCGTTACCCCATCCACGGTCTCCACAACTAGAGGGGCTAAGCTAACATTGCTTGCCTCGATGGCTCAAGTGACACGCTCGGTGAGCTCGCTAATGGGCATGTTCGAGTGGAATCCGGGTCCGTCATTCATGACGGGGTCGGCATAGCCCTGATGTGGCATTCCACTGCTCCTTAACCCACATCCTAGTAGATGCCTAGGTCATTCCAGAGACTGACCCAGGTGGCCCGCTGGCCTCCCCTCGATGGACATTCTGTGGGCATGGCTCAAGGTTAGGATTGAACGATAAGGTTGAGATGACCTTATCTGCTTTGGAGTAGACTGGGCGAGGGCCACTAGGGCTCATCTACATTTTCTCCCCTGGCTCTGTTTGATGCGAGGTGGCCCCGAGCCCTTCATGGGCCAGCATTTGAACCTCGGTCGATCATTGCTCATGTTGAATGAGGCAACTACCGTTTCATGATTTAACACGAAGCGTTGTGATGCATTAGCTGCATATGCGATGCTTTGGATGTATGGAATGAATGAATGATTATGTGAATGAATGCGTGAATGCGTGTATGAGAATAGATGAATGAATGACCATGCATCAGAAAAAATAAAGTAAGAGGGATTGGTAGAGTTACCTTGATGACCCAAGTGATAGGTTTGAGGAGTTTTTATTAGATGTGTCCGAATGGGATCCACGCTCGTCATTCATGATGGAGTCAGTCATGGCCAACATGGGGCATCCCTCTGCTCCTTACCTATCCCTCGACGTTTGCCTGAGCTGTCCGATCGACTTAGGAAGCCTGTTGGTCTTTCCTTGGTGGAGATCCCATTGTTGGGCCCTTCCAAGTCTTGCCTAGGAAGGCGGAGGGCCACCTACGCATGGTTGTGCCTTATTTCCCACGCGCAGCGTGCGGTAGTGGTGGGCCATGCCTAGGCCATGTCCTGTCTAACTAGGCGCTGTCTCATCGGGTAGGGCACATCCCATCAATCAGGGTGCGTCCCATCGCATCCCATCCACATTGAATGGGGGACAGGAAAGGGTTTTTTTGCCTCAATCCTTCGCCTTTCCCCAACTACTGCGCCTCCTCCTTAAATAATGCAAGGGAGAGGGCTTTTGTCCCATTTCTTCGCCTATTCCCCAACTGCCGCCTCTCCTCCTTCTCCCTTCTTGCCAAGAGCATTTGTGCTACGGTGGTTCCTAAGTGAGAGAGGGCAAGACGAGAGAGAGGAGAACTCATATATCTATTTCATGAATCTAGAGCATAATGTCGAGCTAGAGGCCATCCACTATTTATGAGTCGGTGCTATCCGCCTTCACCAGGAAGGGGCTGCTTCCACCGAAGGAGGTGGCGCACTGGAGGGCTCCTGCGGGGGAGGATTTGCCACGTCCTCGGGCCAATGAGGCCATCTCCTTCCTTGCCTTCCAAGAGCGCGGGTTAGGATACCCCACCCACTGGTTCCAGCATGGGCTCCTCAATGAGTGGGGTCTAGAGCTATAGCACCTCAATCCGACTAGGGTGCTGCACATTTCTAGATTCATCACCATGTGTGAGGCCTTCCTCAAGATGGAGCCACACATGGACTTTTTCCAGCGAATCTTCACCGAGTGAGCTTTGTCGGAGGGGAAGCCTGCCAGGACCACGCCAGTAGGGGGCTTCGCCCTACAGAAGAAGCCTAACGCATTGGGCTCCTACCCCGCGTACACCCCCTGCGACTCCAATCGGGGGTGGCATGGGGGATGGTTCTATATTAGGAACCCGGTGGAGGCGTCGTTCCCTTCATTCACCGAAAGGAGACCGGAGAGGTGAGAGAGCTGGTCGTGGGGCCCCTCTAGCCAATAGGACAAGCTGGAGATCATCGGGGTAGAGCTCTAGAAGCTATTGCAGCACAGCCTTGATGGGGTGCATGTGTTCCACACCTTCTTCCACCATTGGGTTGCCCCATTGGCAGAAAGGACGCGACTGATGTGGCTATACTCTGGCCCAACAGACCCCGACCGTGCATCGTCGATGGAGCTAGCGAAGGATGAAGTCTAGAGCCGACTCGACCGGGTGCTGCAACTGAAGGCCTAGGAGACCGTCGAAGGAAGGCTTGGACCTCTCCATGCTAGGAAGCTGCCCAATCTAGTATGTCCTCCTCTCCTTATTCCACGTCCCTTTCGATCTTGCTCTCCTGTAGTTTGACTTCAAGTCATCCGCTTTGTAGGGACTTACCGGTTATAAATCCCAGCCGCACCTCCCGAAGGGATCAGAGGGCGTGGCATGGCAGGTGGCCCTGAAGGAGGCAACGGACGGCCAGAAGAAGAAGAGAGCTCAGAAGGCTCAGAGGAGGCACCAAAAGGAGTAGGATATCACCTGGCTCATGCGGGCTAGGGAGAATAGGAGTGATGTCGAGGCGGAGCTTGAGTCGGAGGACCCCACAGAGATGGGTGACGACGTGATCTCCTCCGAGGAGGAGGGAGGCTGGGAGGTCGCAACTTTGGTGGAGCGTTGTGAGCCTATGGCCACATTTACCAGCGGTGGGTGTGAGGCATGGCGACATTCCCGCACCAAGGAAGCGCACCACAAGCTCAGACGCCGTCGGTGAGCGGGAGGCGAAGTGGACGCAGTCGTCGCGCCCTTCGAAGGCATCACCGGCCTTGTGCCCGCCTGCTCGGGGCACGATGGGGTAGGCCAGGCGGTCAAAGGAGTGGGCTCGCACCTGCACATCTTCGGGGTTGGCGTCGGCATATGACCCATAGTGGGGGAATGCCCCACTAGCTACTCCGATCGGCATGCCTCAAGCCAGTGGTCGTGGCGACTTGTGGGCCAATCGAGGGCCGGCTAGGATGACTCCCCCCCTCGATCGAGGTGAGGGGGCATGGCTTGCGACCTATGAGTGGCCCTCATCTAGTGGGCCCATTGCCAGTGGGGCAGGGCTTTAGAGCCCTACCGCTTGCGTCCTAGTATGCTTTTCTCTATTTCTTTTTTGATCTCATAGTTTGATTTTTTGGAGTGCGGTTGACCTGTATTTTTTCGATAGTGGCCAGATATTGCTGGGGTTGAGCATCGCCCCACCTCCCATAAGGGAGGAGTGGAGGCCCACTTTGCAGCATGTCGCAATGAGCAGCGGTGAGAGTAAGGTGGCAGCGGTGCGTCCTTCCCCTCCAGGGGTGGTGCCTTCCTGGCTGGTTGCAAGTATGGTGGCAGCAGAAGCAGAGGTGATGGCGGCGATCTTGGCACCGATGGTGGAGGCTAGGTTGAAGGTGACCCTCACTATTCCTTTTGCACCAGCAATGGTGGAAGAGAGGGGGAGACAGGGCTCCCTGCCTCGCCTAGCGGAGGGACGCGTGGCTCACCCTCCTGGTCAGAGCTGTCGGTGTCGAGAGGCGACACAGCCAGGCCGGAGGTGGAACAACTACCAACGGGTCATGAGGTCGAGGTGGTGGAGATCCCTTTCCCTAGTGAGGGGGCACTAGGGTGGAGCCACTAGCCATCCTACCGTCGTAGGAGCTGGCGGTGATCCAATCGTCCGCCGAGCCTTCCAGCGGGTCGGGGGCGTCCACCAACCTAGTGTGGCCCTGCCCCGGTGACCCATGGAAGGTTTGGTTCATCCTTTAGGATGAGTAGGAGGCATAGCTCTAGGTCGTTCTTAGGGGGAGAGGACTTGCCATGGAGTTCGATCTTGCCCAAACCAGGGTGAAGCTTGAGGAGGCCTTGGAGCAGGTCAAGTCTGTCCAATAGGCAGTTATGGTCGACCTGCCCAGTGTCATGGAGGTAAGTCTTCTGCATTCATCCTTGACTCCTTGGTCTTTCACCGGTTGTCTCAGCACACCTGCTTCTTGATTTGCAGGGCTTGGAGGAGATGTCAAGCCGCAAGTCCTATTTTCTCCAGGAGGAGCACGCTCGGATGGAGTGGGAGGCCATGGCATCATGGTGGGTCACCAAGCTCGAGCGCTAGCTGGAGTCCACCTAGGCAGTGGAACTACTCACGGTGGAGCGGGCATCCGTTGCTGAGCAGGGACTTAACGCGGTGAAGGTCCGCCAGGCGAAGACCAAGGTGGTGCTCTAGAAGTCCCTAGCGAGGACCGAGGTGGCACTCTAGAGTTCCCTAGAGGCCCTAGAGTCAGAGCAGAAGGCCTAGTCTGAGGTCAACTAGGAAGTGCTCGTGCTCTAGGGCCAGGTGCTTAGGACGGAGGAGTTGAACGCCCGGTTGTGCAAGCAGGTGACTCGGCAGGAGGAGGGACTCTCCACCCTCGAGAACACCCACCTCGGTATGTACTTGTTCTATCTTTGATGTCTTGGTTTTTTCCTTTAGCTTGCTTCTAAGCTTGTCATCTTTCTTCCAGAACTGGGCAAAAAGGTTGGTTCGCTTGAGTGGGACCTGGAGACGGCCATGGCGATGATCGGTCGGAGCATGGAGGCGCTGGCCAAGTACCTTGAGGAGCAATGTAATCTTGAGGGGGAGCCCGACCAGCTCTACAACATCGCCTAGGTCATCATCTCGTAGGTGTTTGGGTTGGCTCCAAGCACCAACACGCCCGCCATCCAACTGGCAGAGGTCCCGGATGAGGTTTGGGCCCTCATCTCTAATGGGATGTTCTATGGAACATCGGGGGTGCTGACTTCGGTGGTGACGCACCATGTGGACCTAGACTTCACCACCATTTGTAGCGGGTACACCGATGGCTGGAGCTCGGACGCCATCCATGCGCTCGGGGAGAGCTTGTTGCCATGTGCACAGCTAGTGATAGAGCAAGTCTCCATGCAATGGGTGATGGAGGCTCGCCGTGCGAACGTGGCTGAAGGCACGGGCCAGGAGGACGTCACCCAGGCTGTGGATGTAGTGGAGCCCAGGTCGAAAGCGAATGTCGCCCCACCTTCGACTGAGCCAAACATCGTCTCGCTAGAGACCGAGCAGCCCCTATCTTCGTCGGTCGAGCCGGTAGCTGATACCGCCGAGCAGCCGCAGTAGAAATTTAGAGTAGAAGTACTTAGCATATTTGAAGGATAAGTTCATGGGGGAGCCTCCTATGTAAACATTTTTGTGTATCCATGAATACAGTAACTTTGTTTTTGTGGTGAATCACTTTGTTCGGGGAAGCTTGTCCCATCCGTTCCTTATTTTTACCTTAGCATAACTTTGTTTTTATTCTTTCTTTTTCACACCTGCCCATTCGTCCCATAGGCTGCAACCTTAAGAGCCTGGGCGTGGCCCGCGAGGCTTGGCTGCTCGTAACCATAGGTAGTGGCGGGGTGCGATCGGTCGGATAGTTTAAAGCCAAGTCACATAAGGAACGGACTACCCTTTCATTGGGGAAAAAAGCATTTACCATATGATAGTAAAAAAGAGAGATGGTATCTGTCGACGAAATATGGTCGGCAGTCTACCTAGGGGTATACCCAGGGTAGTAGATTATCGGCAGACAGATGCACAAGCCCTCAAACAAGATGGTGACGCAAGACAGACACGAGGTTTTATCCAGGTTCGGCCGCCAAGAAGGCGTAATACCTACGTCCTGCGTCTGATTTGTATTGCTGTATGTCAATGAGAGATGATTTTTAGAGGGGTCCCCTGCCCACCTTATATAGTCCGGGGGGCAGGGTTACAGATCTAGAAACTCATCCTAGTCAGTTACAATTGCCATATGTGGCCGGACAAGGATTCCTATTCTAACCGACCAGGATCCTGCTTGGTCACCAAATCCGTATTGATTCCTTGTGCGAAACTCCGATCAGGTTAACTGGGCTACACGTCGTCTTTCGGGTAGACTGAACCCATCGATCCGGGCTAGCCCAAGCTTAGCCATAAGGGTATAGGGGTTAATACCCCCATAGCTAGTCCTCGAGCATCATGTATTATGCTACGACACGCCATTTTGACCTTCTCTGACAAGTGAGGCTTGAACCCTTGATGCCTCCGACCACCATCATCACCGGAGAAGTAGGTTGTCCGAAGAATGTATGGTGCTCTTAAGAAAAAAGAACAAGAAAAAGATTTCTTGTCCTGAGAAGTGTGCCCACTTGTATTTCTAAAAAGAAATGGAAGTGATCTTGAAGCTTAGCGTCCTTGAACATCAGAAACGTAGGGGTCAAAAAACAAACACATTCACTGCAAGGTGAAGTGTGCCCACTTAGTCTCCGAGCCTGGTAGTAGGTGACGTAGGCACGTGGTGCCAGGGTCTTAAAAAAGAATTCCTAGATTAGTTGAAAACCAAATTGCCGCACAGGCAAAACAAGATGCACCGGCAGGTGCATCGTATCGACGTAGTCCCCGAGCTTGCTGGAAGGCGAAATATGAGCCTTGTAGCAAGGTCTAAAGAAATGTCTCTTAACTGTATGCGAGTATAAATCACATATAGCCAAGGAGAACCATTATTCAAGCAGTGGTCGGGGCAGTCCCCGAGCATATTATTAATCCTTACAATTATTCAAAGCACAGGGGTCGAGTAGAGAAACACATTCACCGCAAGGTGAAGTGTGCCCACTTAGCCCCCAAGCCTAGTAGTAGGTGACGTAGGCACGCGGTGCCAGGGTCTCAAAATAAATCCCGCTGACGTAGAAAATCCAATTGCTACATAGGTAGAACAAGATGCACCGACAGGTGCATCGTACCGACGTAGTCCCCGAGCTTGCTGGAAGGCGAAATATGAGCCTTGTAGCAAGGTTTAAAGAAATGTCTCTCAACTGTATGCGAGTACCAATCACATGTAGTCGAGGAGAGCAAACTCCAAATAGTGGTTGAGAGAGTCCTCGAGCACGACAGTGGTCATAGCATTTACTGAGTATGGTAATGGTTGTAAAAGTTACCATGGTCGGGGTATTCCCCGAGCAAGGGAATGGTCCGGTCAGTCCCCGAGCACAGTAGTGGTCTAGGCAATCCCCAAGCACAGTAGTGGTCTAGGCAATCCATTATCGCGTGTGCCGCTTGCACTATTATTTGTTGTATTTATTTGTTGCTGTACTCTGTTAAGTCCAAACTGACATGTCTTGGTCAAAAAAGCAAACAGGTATAGCATGGCATTCTGCCCTCTTACTCTTTCTGTCAAATTGTCGCTTGGCACCTGTATAGAGGTGCGTCAGTGTGGGCCCTCTGACTTTATCAGCGAAGAGGCACGTACACTGTAAATGAAGGGGCGTGTACACTGTAAACGAAGGGGCGTGTTTATTGGCATAGATCTCGAGGTGGTGTGAACAACTGTCCGCTGCGTGTGCGCACATCTCCCAAGAAACTCGGGCGGACAAAATGATGGAACTCTTTGTTATTTATAATGTAGATCTGGCAAGCTACTGTCACCGTTCCCCATTGTCATTCGCTGCTGCCACCTTCGTCTTCCTCTTGCCAAACCCTAGTCCTCCGACAAACATCGCCAAATCCCCTTGCCATCGCATCCAACCCCCTAGAAAGGACAGAGTAATGGCGAGGAGAGACGCCCAGAAGAAAGGCAGAATCATGGCGAAGGAGTGGTGGAAGTCGCGCAGCAACGAGCAGACCATCGAAGACCTCATCGCCATGGGGGTGCTCCACAACAAGGCACTCGCTGGATGGCGCGCACCGGAAGGAGAAAGCTTCCCTGATCCACAACCAGGTGAAATTGTGGTTTTTGAAGATTTCTTCAAACGGGGTTTTGGGATTCCAGTGCACCCTTTCCTTCAGGGTCTCTGCTTGTACTACGAGATTGGGATTTGCAATCTGCATCCCAACTCGATTCTTCTCGTCTCCACCTTCATCCATCTCTACGAGGCGTATGGTGGCTTCCAACCCCATTTCGACCTCTTTCGCCACCTGTTTTGTCTTCGGAAGAAAGGGAGCGGTGGCTCGAAGATCGCCGGAGGCATCTACCTGAACCTGCATGACGGCATGAAAGCTCAATACCTGCACTGTCCCTGGAACACCTCATTGGACGAGTGGTACAAGAAGTGGTTCTACATCCGTGAAGAGCCGAACACCATCACTCTGTGCGACGTGGGGCTAATTCTAGAGAAGAAAAATAGCTGGTCGGAGAAGCCCGAGAACTTGGAGCAGATCGCCGAACTGCTCGGGATGATCCCGTGGGGAAGGCTTGATGGCCCAAGCGTGGTCAGCAACTTCATCAGCCGAAGAATTCAGCCCTGCCAGAAAAGGATTCATCCTGGCTTCGAGTACCAAGGAGGCGCGGATCCAATAAGGACTAGGAAAGAGCCGCTCGACAAGATGGAAATCAAGGCCAAGATTGGAGAGCTGTTCAACCTGGCTGATCCCAATTATGTCGCGCTGAACGCCATCGAGCACGCCTTCAAGCTGGCTCGACCTCCCCCAAAGGTAAATGATGCCTCCTTTTGACTGTAGAGTCATGTTGTAGCAAGAAAATAACTGCTTGCCCCCATTTTGTGTCTCAGTGCAATGGTCATGACCGGGCAGAAGTGTTCGTGTCGCCTCCCCCCGGTGTAGAATGGCTGCAAGCTATCGGCCCAGCCGCCCAGACCAGCGCCAGGACCGACGACGTTCATTGGGCGGTGCTCGAGACTGTAGAGGATGCCTCGACCAGAGCCGCTGGCAAGCGTCCAGCTGCCAGCAAACGACGCCACGCCATCTTCCCCCTGTCGGACGACGAAGCAGAGGATGCGGACATCTTCTGGCTCGTCCCCCGAAAGAGGAGAAGGCAGGTGGGATCGACGGAGCAGGGTGGCTCCTCTGGACCAGCAGTGGTCACAGTACCGACCACTGCAACACAGAGGACAGATGAAGGAAACATCGAGCATCATACCCCGACGCTTGTACCAGAGGTAGAAAGAGTCCCGTTGGAAACTGCCGAGCAAGCGGAGCAGGGGCGGTCGAGGAGACGTTCCTTCGCCACATCATTCCGCAAGTCGAAGCTGTAAGTATCTATATTTTTTATGTAAGCTTGCATTTTGCACTGGATACTATTATCTTCTGAACTTGTCTCTGATGCATTAGATCGACATCCACCGAGAGCCCCGACCAGCTAGCTGGGTGCGGCACGTCTTCGCCAACAACGGCGGGTCAAACTGCCCAGCAGCCAACCGTGGAGGAGCCCATAGCAGGGACTCTGCCTGGGCCTCAGCAGGCGGACGACCAGATGCCAGTCCCCGAGCAACTGGTCAAGAAGACAACCGAGTAGAGTACAAGTGCTCCAAGCATGAACCCTGCTAAGGCGGATACCATGGCGCCAAGGGAGGTGGATCTAGCCGAGGAGCAGCAGCCAGAAGTGGCCCAGAACGTTTTTGCCGATGAGACGGCTCGTGGAAAAGCCCTGGTGGTCGTGGAGTCTTCAAACTCCAGACCAGTGCCGCCTCTCGAACAGGAGGCTGAAGAAGAAGAAGTGGAAGAGGTCCTGGGCCGTCCCCAAGATAGGCGACAACATGTATATGTGTTGCGCTATCGGAACGACGAATGGGTCATGCACGAGGAAATCCCAGAGGTCGAAGAGACCTTAAGGGTCGAACGGGCGGCCAAGCGTCTGGTGACAGAAGTCCAGGTATATTTGGCTTGAGTCCTTGACCCTTTTGTGTAGTCGAACTATCTGACGTAGCTTGTCTGTATGCAGGACTTGATGAAAACTACAAGATACCAAAAAAGGTGCTTCGACCAGATAGAAGGAATCACGGCGACCAATAAGGAGCTAACGGCTGAAGTGGAACGCTTACGGCGCCAACTTGAAGCCGCCGACCAGGAGAGGATAGACCGAGAAGCACAGAACCAAAACCTGGTCAGCCAGCTCAATAACAAAGAGCGGGAGAGAACAAGTAAGTTTTCACCGTATCATAGTAAGTGCAAGACTTGTGTTATTGTGTTCTCGGCAGTAACAGCTGTAATGCAGGTTTAGAAGCTGAAATGACCCACCTCCAGGGGGAAAATAGCCGTGTGACCGCAGAATGTGGTTGCCTGAAGGAGGACAACGAGAAACTAGCACGTAGCCAATCTGAACTCCAAGACCGCACTACCAGAATGAAGGAGGACCTGAAAAGTAAGCATTCCAGATCACCTCTCTCATTCTATTGCCCACCTTGCCTTGTTGTGTCATCACGTTTGATGTCTTATACTGCGTTCAGTTTTGAAAGTCAATGCCAAGAGGCACCTAGAGGCCGTGATCAAGGAGCGTGACGACTGGAAGGCACGATGCCTCAAGGCCACCGAGGAGCGGGACATGTGGAACAAGCGGTGCCAAGAAATGGCAACTGGTATTGTGCCCGTCCTCGACCTTATCAATCCGGCGCTCACAGAGGAAGAGTTAAGGACGCCCCAGCTCGGACTGGTCGAGAGATGCAGACAAGCATGGGGATGGTTCCAAGAATTCGTGAAGGAGGCGGGTGAGTACACGGGTGCCCATGTGCTAAGCATGGTGCGTGCTCACTACCCCCTGATCGATCTCAAACGCCTAGAGGCTGGGTACCTAAAGGAGATAGACCCAGACAAGACGGAAGAGCTTCGGATGGCCCAGCTAGACTTGTCAAAGATAATTGGTGATATTAACCTGTGTGGAGGTGGGACAGCACCTATACAGGGTATGCCATTGATAAGCCAGCTGGAAATGCCATCATCTACAAGCCAACCAACGAAGCCTGCGGTCTTGACCAGCCAGGCACCGGCGGGGCCATCCCCTTTAGCTCGACCAGCTCAAGAGTCCCCGAGACTCGAGTAGGGTATCAGAGGCGGTGAGCAACAAATGCCATGCGCTCCAACTAGCCAATGTAATAGGCTTAGAGCTATAGAAGGAGGACATAGTTGTGTTATTGTAAACTGGAGCCTCTTCAGGCAAGCTTGTAATAACGTAACTATATATCATTATAAGCTCATTTGCTTTATACAAAACGTATTTAAGCTTGAAATTTTTTGTTGGTGTAACTAAGTGGGAACGTGTTAACGTTTTGTTTAGTTGTACCATTTTGCTCGACACGTCATCCCAAAAAGTTTGTGCGGCCCTAGTTTGGCATGTGGTCGGAGTGTGAGGTACTATGACCTGTGCACACGTGGACGTAGACAAGTCAAACCAGGGGGGACCTGCCGATCACCCGCAACGTAGAGAGCAGATCCTGTGCACGTGTTGGGAGGGACCGGAGACAGGGCCTGCTCCAAAAACCATAGAAGGAGTGGTGGTCGACTTGTACTGGCTAAGTTAGAATAGCCATAAAATTCGGAGTGACACAATAGAGTGGTCGGAGAAATCATAATTGATTTATTAAAGTAAATTGAAAATACAAGTAGAGTACATATCTCAGTAGTTAAGCATAGAAACGTCTAAGCTTGTCGATGTGCCACGAGTTTGGTACGTCCGTGCCATCCAGGTGAGCTAACCTATAAGACGTTGGACGTGTGACTTCCTTGATCATGAAGGGTCCCTCCCATGGGGTTGCGAGTTTGTGGACACCAGCCTGGTTCGTCTTCCACTTCAGGATTAAGTCCCCGACCATGAAGAAACGCTCTTTAACGTTCCTGTTGTAGTACCTATGCAAAACAGCAAGGTACTTGGCCATGCGCACACAAGAATCAAGCCTTTTCTCCTCTGCGCTGTTGACTTCTAGCTCCCGTACTTCATTGACCTTGCCCTCATCATAGTTCTCTACCCGTGCTGATCTGAAAGCTATATCTGGTGGGAGGACTGCCTCAGCGCTGTAAACCATAAAGTATGGTGAGACGCCGGTGTTACGACTGGGCTGAGTCCGGAGGCCCAGACCACGGCTGGTAACTCCTTAAGCCATCTTCCAGGAGCTTTATCATTTTCTCTGTACATCCTCTTCTTCAATGCGTCCAAGATCATGCCATTTGCCCGCTCGACTTGTCCATTAGCTCTAGGGTGCGCCACCGAGACGTATTTTACAACTATGCTCCTTTCATCGCAGAAGTCCCAAAAAGCGTTCCCGGTGAACTGAGTGCCCAGATCAGTAATGATGCTGTTGGGCACGCCAAAATGGTGGATGACCTGGTCTAGGAACGTGACAGCTTTCTCTGAGGATGCCTGTACCAGAGGCATGTATTCTATCCACTTGGAAAATTTATCAATTAGCACGAAGACGCATGTAAATTTCCCAAGAGCCGGTTTGAAAGGCCCGATCATGTCCAGTCCCCAGCATGCGAAGGGCCAAGAGGCTGGAATCGTCTGGATCTCATGTGCTGGTACATGGATTCTCTTGGAAAAGAACTAACAACCCTCACAGCGGCGGACTAGCTTTTCTGCGTCGGCTACTGCAGACGGCCAATAGAACCCTGCTCGGAAAGCCTTACCGACCAGCGTTCTTGAGGCCGTGTGGTTGCCACAGGAGCCAGAGTGGATTTGGTCCAGGAGATGCTCACCTTCCCCCTGGGTTATACACTTCATCAAGATTTCCTCCTTTGCGTTTTTGCGCCATAACTTGCCATCGACGAGCAGATACTGCTTACTGCGATGCATCAGTCGTTCATTTTCTGTTCGATCAGTGTAACCGCTACCATCTGTTAAGTATTTGATGAAAGGTGTCCTCCAGTCTGGCTCATGAGTGGTCGGAAGCGGCTCGGTTGTGCTTGTTGCTGGAACCGTAGCCACTAATTGCTGGTCTGAAGCTTTGTCAATCGTTGAATCTTCATCTTCAATGGAAGGCGTGAGCAGGTCTTGGACGAATACGCCATGTGGGATTTTGGCTCGGGATGATCCTAACTTTGACAACGCATCCGCTGCCTGGTTCTTGTCCCAGACCACGTGTATGTACTCGATGCCATAGAACCTGCCTTCCAGCTTTCTTATCGATTTGCAATATGCGTCCATCTTTTCACTGGTCATGTCCCAGTCCTTGTTGAGTTGGTTGATGACCAGAGCTGAGTCTCCGTAGACATAGAGACGTTTCACACCAAGCTCAACCGCAATGCGTAGACCATGCAGGCATGCTTCATACTCGGCGGCGTTATTAGATGCTGGGAAATAAATCCTGAGGACGTACCGTAGCTGCTCCTTGGATGGTGACACGAAAAGAACTCCTACTCCCGCACCGTCAATGTTGAGAGAACCGTCGAAGTACATCATCCAATATTCGTCGGATCCCGGAGGGGCAGGCGTGCTTAAGTCTGTCCACTCGATGATGAAATCGATGAGTGCCTGAGACTTGATTGTAGTATGGCTTGCAAATTCCAAGGAAAAGGGGCATAGTTCCATTGCCCATTTGACGATGCGTCCATTTGCATCCTTATTGCGAATGATGTCCCCCAAAGGATACTCGGTCATGACCACCACCCGATATCCGTCGAAGTAATGTCTCAACTTTCGGGATGTTATTAGTATGGCGTAGATCAGTTTCTGAATCTATGGGTACCTGGTCTTGGATTCATTGAGTACCTCACTAATGAAATAAATTGGCCACTGTACCTTGTAGGCATGGCCCGGCTCGTCGCGCTCGACCACCATTGTAGTGGAAACCATCCGATCGGTTGCCATGATGTAAAGTAGGAGAGTTTCGTCTTCTCTGGGAGCAGTAAGTACCGGGGGTGATGTGAGGTATTCTTTTAGCTGCATGAAAGCAACATCTGCTTCCTCCGACCACTCAAACTTCTCGGATGCTTTTAGCAATTTGAAGAACGGTAGCCCCTTTTCTCCTAATCTTGATATGAAACGGCTTAGAGCGGCCATGCATCCGGTAAGCTTCTGGACATCTTTCACCTTTTTTGGAGGCTTCATGTCTAATACAGCTTTGACTTTCTCCGGGTTAGGGCGTATGCCGTCGTAACTAATGACGTTGCCGAGCAGTATGCCAGAAGGAACGCCAAAGATACACTTCTTTGGGTTTAATTTCCATTGGAACGTATTGAGGGCTGCAAAGGTGCGTCCCAGGTTGTCAACAAGGGTACGTGCTTCCTTGGTTTTGACAACTACATCGTCCACATAAGCCTCGACGAGGCCGTCTTTTATCTCGTCGTTGAGGCAAGCCTGTATAGCTCGTTGGTAGGTAGCCCCGGCGTTTTTGAGCCCGAACGACATAGTCATGTAGCAGTAGGCGCCAAAAGGCGTGATGAAAGATGTCTTGATCTGGTCATCCTTTTTGAGAGCGATCTGGTGATAACCAGAGTAGCAATCGAGAAAGGAAAGCAGCTCGCAACCGGCGGTTGAATCTACGACCTCGTCTATGCGAGGTAAGCCGAAGGGGTCCTTAGGGCAGTGTTTGTTGAGATCAGTGTAATCAATGCACATTCTCCATTCATTATTCTTTTTGCGTACAAGAACTGGGTTGGCTAACCATTTTGGATGATACACTTCTTTGATAAATCCGGCTGCCAAAAGTCATGTAACTTCTACCCTAATCGCCTCCTTTTTGTCGTGAGCAAACCGTCGTAGCTTCTGCTTGATTGGTTTGGCCTTGCTGTGGACATTTAAGGAGTGCTCAATCAAGTTCCGAGGTACACCGGGCATGTCGGAAGGTTTCCATGCAAACACATCCACGTTGCCCCTCAAGAACCTGACAAGCGCGTCTTCCTATTTGGGATCTAGGTTGGCCCCGATGAGGGTTGTTTTGCTGGGATCGCCATCGACCAGCTGGATCGTCTTGTGCTCCTTGGACCTGATGTTCTTGCGTGGAGCCTCAAGCTCTGGGATCTCCAGGTGGTCGGCCGAGGTCTTCTTAGCATCGAGTATGGTCTTGGCCATGCGAATAGAGAGGTCATGGGCCTTTGCTATTTTGAAGCTGTCGTCCTCGCAGGTATAAGCTGCGTATACGTTGCCCCTAAGGGTTAAAACTCCTTTCTCAGTAGGCATCTTGAGCACCAGATACCTGTAATGAGGTATGGCCATGAACTTGGTGAGCGACAGTCGACCAAGAATAGCATGGTAGGTGCCGTCGAAGTCAGCGACCACAAAGTTGACGTAGTCGGTGTGGAAGTGGTCCGGAGTCCCAAATTGTACAGGTAGCGTGATCTGCCCAAGAGGTGTGGAGCTCTGTCCGGGGAGAATGCCCCAGAACTGTGCCTCGTATGGCTTTAGGTCCGCCTGGGCTATTTTCAGAGCGGACAGGCTATTCTTGAACAGTATGTCAATGGAGCTGCCGCCGTCGATCAGTACCCTGTTGAACTGAACCTTGTTGATACAAGGATCGAGGACCAGGGGAAAACGTCCTGGCTCGGGTATGGCGGCCCACTGGTCCTTCCTGCTGAAGTAGATTTCATGGTGAGACCACGGAGGAAGCCGCGGATCGGTGAGAAGGTTGTCGGTGTTTGCCACATTCAAGCAAGCGCGGGCGAGCAGCTTGCGTTCTCGTTTGGTCTCAATGGACACCTTGCCGCCAATGATGGTGTGCACGCGATCAGTCGGCTTGACGTATTTATGATGAGGGTCTGCATCGTCATCGTCGTTCTCCTCGTTGCGCCGTTCCCCCGCGTCGTTAGGCTTGTCGGACGTATCCGGAGCCTGTTGACGCGTGTAGATAGTCTTGAGGACACGGCAGTTCTCCATGGTGTGGTTTGACTTAGGATGGAGCTGGTAGGGCCCCTTCAATGCCTTGGCGTAGTCATCCTCATAGTTACGACGTCCGCCGCCCTTTTTCACGGTATTGACCTCGCCGTCGTCTTCCCGAGCATGCTTGCTCCTGTAATCGTCACGGCGGTTGCGCTGCTGATTACGTTGGTCACGGTGGTCGCGGGAGTCGTTGCGCTGGTTGCGGCGGTCAAAATTGTCGTTCCGACCACGATTGCCACGGTAATCGTCGCGGTGTGGAGGGTGGTCAGAGCGTGGAACCCTTGCTGCTTCTTCAACGATTATCTTTTTAGCGTCGTCAGCATCTGCGTATTTCTTAGCGGTGGCCAAAAGCGCTGTGACTGATTCAGGTCTCTTCTGGAGGAGCTTGTCTCTTAGGGCGTCGTGGAAGCGGAGGCCGGTGATAAAAGCCTCGATCGCTTCATTGTCGGAGATTGATGGGACCTTGATGCGCATCTCCAAGAAACACCGAACGTACTCGCGTAGTGGTTCGTCTTTCTGATCTCAGATCCGTTACAGATCGTACTTGTTGCCGGGTTGTTCACAAGTAGCGATGAAATTGTCGATGAAGGCCTGCTTGAGCTCCTGCCAAGAGTCAAAATAGTTCGGCGGCAAGCTAACCAGCCATTGGTGACCTGCATGACCAACAGCAACTGGGAAGTAGTTAGACATGACGTGCTCATCAGCCATGGCTGATCGGCACGCAGTTTCGTAGAGCATGACCCATAATTCGGGGTTTTCCTTGTCGTTGTACTTCTGAAGTTTCTCGAGCTTGAAATTCTTGGGCCATATGACTTGGCGAAGGTGTGGAGTGAACTGCTTCAGACCCAGCGGACTATGGGCGGTGTCATACTCCATATGGCGATAGCTTTCATGGGATGCACAATCGTTGGCTCTCTAATTAATGCGAGCATGCAGATCACGTCCACCGAGGTAATGGTGGAGATCGTTATTGCCATCGCGGCGATCTCGATTGCCATCTGGATTAGCCCTGCGACCGTGGTTATCATGGCGATCATCGCGGTTATCTTGGCAGTTGTCACCTCGAACATCGTGGCAGTTATCCTCCCGACGGCAGTTTTCGTCCTGACCACCATCATGACCACCATTTCCGCCTTGACGGTTGTCCGACGAGTTGTTGTTGTGCGAGCCACGTCGGTTGAGCGGCTGTGAGCGACTTGAGTATTGGCGGCTGTGGCTTGATTCAACTGACACGGATGGAGCCCGGGCTTGATTCATCTCTGCGGTCTGAGCCATAGCAGCCATCAGATAAGCTTGTATGTCATCACGGACTGCTTGGGTCTCGGGAGTGTTGGGCAGCCGCTGCATTGTCGCCATGGCGACGGCTATGTTGGCGCTTGGGGTCTTGAAGACTTGTTTGTCCCCCACCCTATCGAAAGCATTATTGAGGTCACGCGGTTGGACCCTTATGCGTCATGCCTCCTGGTCTGCTTCAGCTTCGATTTGCCGGTGATTAAACCGGTCAATATTGCGTGCTTCACGTGCAGTCTTTTCTTGTTCTGTTTCACCGACTGCTGGTGGCTCATCATTGCTGACAACATGGATCAAATCCCCTCGTCTTGGCGGGAAAGACGGAAATTGGGGGAAACCCGGGGCGTGGTCTGGTAGATCCAGATCATATTTGACGCCTTCGTCTTCGTGACGCTGAAGCTCGGTGTGGACAGATGCGTTGGATGCGATGCCGGATGAGGAGCTGGAGTTGCCCTCTCAGACCATGTGGATGGATCCTTCTTGATAATCTTCAATCCAGACCATGTTGACGATGTTGCATGGCTTCGGCTGAGATCGGTGTATAGGACACAGATCCGAGCGGCGTCGTAGATTGCCCGCGTAGCAGGAGGCAGCGTTTTGCAGGCCGTAGGGCTGGACCTGGTGGTTCTCCGTCGGGACTTCATACTCACAGAGTCGAAGACTCGTCGCGAAGGCTGGCTGGTGACGAGCGAAACGCCCCTTAGGAGTAGATACGACCACGAGATCTATTCCAAGTCACGCAGGACGACTGGTCCAAGCTGGTCGGATAGATCTGTTGTGGGGAGCTGTTACCTACTCATTAGGTTGGCTTTGAACCGTACTTACCAGAGCTAGGGTTTCAGTGAGTTTGATGCCGACCCGATCGATGGAGTCGAGCAGGTCGGTGTTGTCGATCTGCTTTCCTCTGTAGCGGGGAAGCGGATGACAGGTTGTCGGTGTGGCTGTAGGCGTGGTCGGAGCCAGATGTACCATGGTCAGAGCCAGATTCATCATGGTCGGAGCCGTGTTTACCATGGTCGGAGTCGTGTTCACCGTGGTCGGAGCCGTGTTCACCGTGGTCGGAGCCGTAGCCGATGCAGGTGAAGTAGTCGTCGGCGCAGGTTGGATCCACGCCTCCTCCGTGGCCTTGGTGATGGAGTCATCGGCGCCGGTAGTCCAGGTGATCTAGCCGATGGTGAACGTGAGGCCATTGGGCATAGCCATGGAGCCAGAGATGATGACCGTCTTGTTTGCCTGGAGAGCAGTACGCACACCCCCTACCTGGTGCACCACTGTCAACGAAATATGGTCGGCAGTCTACCTAGGGGTATACCCAAGGTAGTAGATTACCGGCAGACAGATGCACAAGCCCCCAAACAAGACGGTGATGCAAGACAGACACGAGGTTTTATCCAGGTTTGGCCGCCAAGAAGGCATAATACCTATGTCCTGCGTCTGATTTGTATTGCTGTATGTCAATGAGAGATGATTTTTAGAGGGGTCCCCTGCCCGCCTTATATAGTCCGGGGGGCAGGGTTATAGATCTAGAAACTCATCCTAGTCAGTTACAATTGCCATATATGGCCGGACAAGGATTCCTATTCTAACCGACCAGGATCCTGCTTGGTCACCAAATCCGTATTGATTCCTTGTGCGAAACTCCGATCAGGTTAACTGGGCCGCACGTCGTCTTTCGGGTGGACTGAACCCATCGATTTGGGCCAGCCCAAGCTTAGCCGTAAGGGTATAGGGGTTACTACCCCCATAGTATCATACCCCCATGGAGCCCCTGAGCGACCCAGGGCGAAAGTGTTCCGGCCGGGTGCTTTGTAGGAGCAAACGTTAAATGAAAGAAAATGGTAAGACCGAATTTTTAAGGGAAGAAACAATGCAACTGTTCGATGTTCCAAGTGTTGGTGAAAACGTTGCCGTTGTCATCCTTCAATCGGTAGGCACCCGGTGGGATCACTTCGGTCATTGTGTAGGGTTCTTCCCAAGGCGGAGAGAGTTTGTGTTTCTCCTTGGTTAATTGAGTCCTTCGAAGCACGAGGTCTTCGACCTCGAGGATTCTTCCTTGGATTTTTCTTTCATGGTACCTGTGGAGAGTTTGCTGGTAGCAAGCGGAGTGGATGACGGTCATATCATAGGCTTCCTCGAGCAAGTCGACTATGTCTTGCTGAGCCTCCGTGGCTCGGTCGCGGTCGAAGGCCTTTACTCTTGGGGCGTCATGGTCGAGGTCAGAGGGCAGCACTGCTTTAGCTCCGTAGGTTAGGAAGAAGGGTGTGAACCCTATGGATCAGTTCAGGTTGTTCTCAAGCTCTAGAGGATCACGAGGACCTCTGCACCCCATCGCCCGGCTGAAAGGTCCTTGTGTGGTTTTGGTAATTGAGTGACAACCCTATGTGGACTAATTGTGTTTATGTGAGATACATAGGTGATTAGTCCACAAGTACATGTGTGTGAGCAACATATGCCATGAAGGTGAAAATGGTTTGGAGATGTTGCAAAGCTCACACATGTGATGATGAAGGAGCTTATTGCACATGAGACATGACATTGAGTCATGTGATCAAGGTGGAGAAGATCAAGACATGACTTGGCTTGATGGACCGGTTGCAAGCATGAAGGGCAAGTCGGAGGCTTTGGAGTGATGGACCATGTGGCGGTGAAGCTTGAGCAAGACTTGGCGCCGATGGACGAAGGCAACAGTGAAAAGCAAGTGAAGTCAAGATCGATGAACCAATATGTTCACGTGATGATATGAAGTGGATCATATCATTGTTGATCATGTTGGTGCATGTGTTGCATAAACATTGGAGGAGATGGAATGAAATACGCAAGGCATAGGTATAACCTAGAGCATTTCATTTCACCAGTCATAGGTGTGTAGAGAAGTTGATGACCAGGTTTAGGATAGATGGCCATACTATCAAGAGGGGCAAACTTGTTTGCATATCGGTCATCTAGTGCCACTTGAGTGATCTAACTTTGCATCATCGCTAGGATCGAGTGGCGTGGCAAGTTGAGTGGCTAATCCTTTGGAAAATGTTTGTGAAAAGCTAACACACATACACATGGTGGTGCACACTTGGTGGTGTTGGCACATTTGCAAAGGAGAAGAAGTTAGAGTTGTCGTGAATCAACTTAGAGAAGAGAAAAAGTTTTTTCGGTGTACTCTGAACTATAGGATGGTCCTTGGATTGGAATACTGTTTTGATCCATTGTGATTTGGATCAAGTATGCATGTGGGATGTGTAGCCCTCTGAGTAATCTTTCCAAAATGTCCAAGATCATCGAAATCAGAGTTCGGAGCTAAGAGTTATAGCCGTTTTAGCGTTGAAAGGTCTGTGACCAGACGCTAGCGTGAAAAACAACCGGATGCAAGGGTCCAGCGTCCGGTTAGCACCTGTGAGTCCAGTCACAGCGTCTGGTCAGTGTTTTTAGCATGTCTAGAAGCGACCGGATGCTGGGAGAGTCCGGTCAGTGATGATCGGACGCGTCCGGTCGCTGAAAAATGTCGCTGGAACCTCTCTGTAAGTGTCTGGACGCTGGGTTTTAGTGTCCGATCGTTATGACCTGCGCGTCCGGTCAGTACGCGCTTTGCCCAATGAAGGGGTAACGGCTATTTTAGCCCTTGGGGCTATAAAAGGAGGGTGTGGCCGTACTTGGGCTGGTTGTAGAGCACCCTCACGCCTATGTGGCTTGTGTAGGAGTGCTTGGATGCCCTCTAACTCACTTGTGCTTGTAAGAGTGCGAATCGATTGCGAGTGAGTGTGATTCTAGTGCGTTGCATTGTGAGATTGCATCGAGTGGCACTAGGTGATCGAGTTGCAAGCTGGTGGTGCTTGTTACTCTTGGAGGTTGCCACCTCCTAGACGGCTTGGTGGTGGTCTCCATCGAAGCCCGCAAGAAGCTTGTGCATGCTCCGGAGAAGAGCTTTGTGAGGGGCATTATGCTCGCCCCGCAGGAGCCGTGAAGAGCAACTCTAGTTGAGCGTGTCATTGAGCTACCCTCACTTTCAGGGTAGGTTCTTGCGGTGCCCGACGTGTGGGCTTGGCGGGTGATGCCAATTAGCCGCCGAACCACCAAGTGAGCGGTCGACACAATGGGGACATAGCGTGTTGGCAAGCATGTGAACCTTAGGAGAAAATCACCGTGTCAACCTTGTTCTTCCCGTTGGTTTGCAATCCCCTTACACAAGCTTGTGATTACTTTTATATACATTGTGCTTGTGTAGTTGCTCTTGTGATTAGTTAGCTTGTGTAGCTCACTAGTTACCTTCTTGCTTGTGTAGCATAGAAGTAGCTCCCTTGCATGGCTAATTTGGTTTGTGTAACCTTGTTAGTCACATTGCTTAGTTTGTGTAGCTAAGTATTTGCACTCTCTAATTTGGCATTGGTTGCCTTGTTATTGAGCATTGCTAGTGAGCTTAGTTGGCTTTGTGCTTTTGCTTACTAGCATGTGTAGGGGCTCCATCATTGCTTGAAATACTAGTGGCATAGGTTTGTGTGACCTTGCTCCTAGAATTGGTTAGGTGAGATCTAGTTAGCCCGGCACCTTTGTTGCTTAATTAGGATCTTTGCAAGGTGCTCGAGAATATAGATAGAGGGGTGTAGTCTTGGCTAGACCGATAGTTTTAATTCCGCACTTGTTTTGGTTAGCCGACGTGATTAAGTTTTAGTAACGACTATTCGCCCCCCCTCTAGTCACCATCTCGATCCTACAAGTGGTATCAGAGCTAGGTCTCTCATTTGTGGTCTTCACCGACCCAAGAGGATGGCGTCTAGTGGGCTAGATGTTTGCGAGACACATATTTTTTATGGCACAAACTTTGCACTTTGGAAAAATCACATGCTTAATCATTTTCGTGCAAAGGGACCTAAGTTTTGGTGGATTGTCACTAGTGGTTTCACCCATGTATTGGATCATAGAAATCTCACCAAAGCTCAAAGAGTTCTCTATGAACTTGATGCACATGCTTGTTGTTTTCTAATGGATGCTTTGAGTTTTGATTTGATGAAACAAGTAAACATCATGGGAACTGCTCGTGAGATATGGGAGTCCATCAAGTGTACCTTCGATGATTCCTCCACATGGGATGATGGCAAGTTCAAGGAGGATGAGCCTAAGAAAGTGGCACATGAGGATGTTGAGCATGACCATAACTTGGTGATTGTGGAAGATTGCTCCACCTCATTGTCAAGTGATGATGATGATCGATCTACTACAAGTTCACTTGACAAGATTGATGATGCCCCAAGTGATGCACATGATGATCCTACCCCATGCACACTTGATGGTAATGATGGTTCATGCTTGAGCCATGATTGTGATGCTACTTCAAGCTCTCCAACTACACCACATTGCTTTATGTCACAAGGTGACACCAAGGTATCAAATGATAGTGTGGTTGATTATGTTGATTCATATAATGAGCTTGTTAGTAGACTTGCTAGCATAACCATGTCTTTAGAAAATGAGAAATCTAAAACATTGAAATTGGAAAACAAGAACTCATTTCTAAAGAACTCTTATGAAGAACATAGGAAAATACTTGATGTTCTAAAATTGGATCATGAGACACTACTTGCATCTCATGAAGAATTATTAGAACAACATGCTTCTCTCATTAAAGTGTTTACAAAGAAACTTAAAAATAATGAGAGCTCATCACATGGATCAAATGATAAATTACAAAATGTTGCTAATCCTTGTGATGTAGGCAAGAAGCATGTATCCACCTCTTGTGATGATTTATTAGATATGCCATGTTCTTCACAAATAGATGCTTGTTCTACCCCTATGTCTTGTGAGACTAACCTTTTGAAGGAGAACAATGAGCTCAAAAATGAAGTAAAGAATTTGAGCAACAAGTTAGAGAGGTGCTACAACTCAAAAGTCATCTTTGAGCACATGTTGAAGACTCAAAGAAACTATGGTGACAAGTGTGGCCTTGGCTTCAAGAAGGAGATGACAAAGGGCGAAAGAAAGAGAGAAAGAAGGATGAAGAAGTTACAACAAAAAAAGCTCTCTCATACCATGTGCTACTGGTGTCATGAAGCAAGACACCTTGCAAATGGTTGCCCTAACACTGAGAAGCTCAAGAAGATAAAAGAAGAAGAGAGGCTCAAGCATGTGAAGTGCTTCAAGTGCCGCACTTGGGGTCATCTTACCTCAATGTGCCCAACCAAGCAATTGGTGAAGCAATTAGAAGAGCCTCAACCAAAGTCACAAGTTGAGCAAAAGAAGACACCCCAAGAGCAAGTCAAGATCAACCATGAAGATAGTGGTGATTTGATGATAAAGAAGAAGAAAACTAGAAGGGGTGGAAAAGCAAAAGAAAGAGCAATGCGTCCAAGGATGAATCAAGATGCAAAGCAAGTTAGCAAGAACAAAGAAGAGAAAATAGAGAAGATTGCTCACATGAGATGCTATAGTTATGACACATTGGGCCACCTAGCTTTGGGTTGTCCAAACAAGCTTGAGAAGAAGGCTCAAGCAAACAAGGAGAAGGAAGGCAATGAGAAGCATCACATGAGAAAGGAAGAGAAGGCTCAATCAAAGAGAAAGTGTTATTCATGTCGGGAAAGGGGACACATGGCACATTCATATCTCCTAGGTAACACTCCTAAGCCTATTTCAATTGTTGATAATAATGTGCTTAGAAAGGGTGGTAATGGTACCTTTATAGTTGCTATTGAAAAATATCCCGCTATTCATACTAAGGCTATGCCTAAGTATGTTGCACCTAACTTGAGAGGACCCAAACTTGTTTGGGTACCATCAAAAAGTGGATGATTGTTTGTAGGAACCATTGGCATTGGAGACTTGATTCAATTGACCACACATTGTTCATCATATGTTGAATCAAGTTATGAAGCTTAGTACACATCCAAACCCAATGCCAAGTGAAAATTGATTGAAGTCCAAGTGCTATCAACATACAAGTGTCATATTCTAGTTGTGGTGATTTATTGGATTATTTGATGGCTTACAAATAATTGAGTTGAAGCTTGCTAGTTGGATGATCATGAGCTAACCAAGGTATATCTCTTGTTGATTATTGCATTTGGGTGCATATGAGTTGATTAAATTGGATAAATATGCAAATGTTGCTTGCTATGAGATGTTTGAATGGATAAATTGATTAGTAGTCAAGTTTGGATTGATTTATGTTGGATAAGTTCATAAGATGACATTTACTAAGTGGATTGAATGGATTTATGTCTTATGAAAGTATTCAAACAAGTTAGTTTCAAGCTTGATTCATATTTGATGAAGTATAGCTCAAGTGATTGAAATCTGTCCTATATTGCAAAATCTGAGCTAGCTGTGATTTTAGTCATGTTTGAGTGATCAAAACTTATTGGATTGGCATGAAAATTTGTGTACATGCTCTAGACTTATGGTATGAGATGCTATAGAAATTTCATGAAAATTGGATAAGAAATGCTTCGGTTTTGGAGTGGATCTTGTCAGCTATAGTGCAGCAGTTTTCAGCATGTAGCAGCGGTGGAAGAATTGAAATCTAGTAGCAATAGAAGTCAAATGAAGCTCAAATTTTTAAAGCTATTAGATAACTTAGTAATGCACACCTCCACCAAATTTTGTGGTATTTAGATTTGTACTTTGGGAAATATGCTTATTTCTTTAAAGGGTACAGAATATGCCAGAAAAGTGACAAATGTTGGATTGATCTAGAGTCACATTGATTAAAAGGTCCTCAAGTTGGAAACATATTTACAAGTGGTTGAGGTACCAAAGTTTGGTTTTGAGATGATCTAGAAGCATGACAAGCAAAGAGTACAAGGACATTTGATTGTGGAGTGTATTTTGCGCACTTTTGGTACTCAAGATAAAGATCAAGATCAAACTCAAGTTGAAGATGAAGTTTAAGTTCTAGATATGATTGGAGATCATTTGGTAGAAAGAAAAGGACTTAAACAAGTAGAAAGAAAAGGACTTAAAGAAGGAATCAAGGTTACTCATCAAGTTAAGTCCATTAGTTGGATCAATCAATCAAGCTATTTCAAGTGAGTATCAAGAATGGTTCTTTGGAGAGAGGTCACTTCTCCCTAGTGTTGGGGCTTACCGCCTATATGTAGGTAAACCAAGTGTGGTACTTAAAAGGATAACATGGAAGTGGTGATCCGAGGGACATTTGAAATGCTTAGTTGAAGCAATCAAAAGGATTGACCAAGAAAAGCAAGCAACACCCAAAAGAGAGCTAGTCATGATATTTCACATGGTATTCCAAATAGTGCTCTCATGCAAGCATTAATCAAAAGATGAAGCAAGCCAACCACAACAAGAAAGTGCACTTGATCATAAGTGGTATTCATTTCATATGGGTGAAGAATGGAATTCAAAATGGTGTCTATTGGTCTTCACCAAGCTTATAATTGGACTTCCAATTGCTATTGGAGTAATGAATTGGAATCTATGTGATTATCCTGTACTCCAACATAGCAAAGGTATCATTGTAATTCCTAGGGCGGACATACGTCCCCTAGAAATTCCTAATGAATATCCTCTTGAGGTCCACCCAGTTATGGATGCTGTCATATGGGAGGAATTCAAGCCACACTCGAAAATGTTCCCCCACGTAGATGGGGAGGTATTGAATGATGAAGTGGTAATCATCCACTCCTCTAGCTTGGTAGGTGAGCTGGAAGTCCTCGAGCCATATACTAGGGTTTGTCTTCCTAGTATACATGGAGATGTTGGTAGGTGATCGGAAGCACTGTAGGAACGGTGCTCTTTGGATGTGTCAGCCAAAGGCCTATGGTCCTAGGCCATCCGAGCTAGGACTCCGGTCATCGGGTCGGCGACCATGCCTAGGGTGCATCTCACCGGTCCCCTCGATGGTCTGGTTGAAGCCCATGCTGCCTGCTCTCACCGTCGCCCGATGGATGTCATCATCATACCTGGCCTAACACCAGTTGTTGATGACGCTATGAGGGTCTCGGTTTGACCTGAGGTGTTTGCGCATAGGCGGTCGATGTGGAGCAGGTGCTGGGTCAGGTCGTGGCATAGCTATGGCCTCCTGTTTCACTCCTGGTGGCTATAGCGGTGAGCGGATGGAGCGATGTGTCTAGTGCATCCCTGCTCCCTGGTGGGGAGAGAGGCAGCGAGTCGGTGTCACGACATGGAGCTCTCCACCTGTTGAACGGCGGCGGTCTCCACCAGCGCTCGGAGGTTCCAGTGGACCACCTGCTCCTGTGGGTCGATAGGCTCAGGAAGGCCACGCAGAAGCATCGCCGTCGTGATGATGTTCTGACTAGCCCAAGCGAACTGTGGGGGATCATTCCCCCCATCGATGATGTTGCACTGAACCTAGCAGGCATGACCCTAGGCACCGCTTGTCGGGTTACGTGCATGGGGCACATCATGATGTGCCGAGCACACTAGCGCAGGTGGTGCCTGGTTCTACTGCCTATGTCATAGCTCCTCACCATGCTCTAGGGCACATGCGAGGCCATCCGCATGAGGGTCCGGAGGGGTGTGGGTCTGAAGAGACTCCATCACCACCGACGGCTATCCTAGAGCGTTCGCCATAGCGCACTCATAGGATAGAGGGTGGCTAGGTGCCACGATGTCGCTGATGTTGGAGCCATTGCTCTCAACATCATCATCCATGAGGTCATGAAAAGAAATGGGAGCATAGCTTGCCATCCCCACAAATTTGGATGTGAGAGGGGGCGGCACCAGCATCCTTCGGAGCCCTAGGTATACATGTCCATAGGGGATGTGAGGCCATAGGGGAACCGGTCATATGGCGGTCGCGACTGGGACAATAGGGTCCCTCTGGAGAGTCAGTGGAAAATATGAAAACGCGAGTAAAGAACAGTATGTATGTTACTCACAATGGGGTTTGAGCCCAGCGTGGGCTCAGAGCGAAGCACAGGCGCCTCGTCGAAGAGGTCGCCGGGTGGGCCAAAGCGACAGAGGGCGCTCCTCCTCCGATGGGCGCTAGGATGAGTGCCTCATCACGGAGGTGAAGCACACCAAGCCAGTTAGCGATGAAGTCCAGGCTTCCAAAGAGGAAGGCCTAGGATGGCTCAAAGATAGGAGGAACCCACATCCCAATAGGTGGGAGTGTGAGAAACTCCAGCGAGCCGAAGCGAGTCGTATCGCTTGAGCCCGCCATGCCAAAGATGGCGGAAAGATGGGCCATCCGATGACCAAAAGCATGAATGTACGGCGTTCTCCCCATGAACAACGCCAACTATCAGTTCAGAAAGTGACCAACACATAAATATTTGTAGTTTTGCCGTATGTTGTGATCGAATGTGGCCTAGCACTCAATGACATATGATTTATACTAGTTTAGGCAACGTGCTCTATGTCTAGTTTGAGTTGGTCAGTGACTTTATTCCTGAGCCTAGGTGCTTGAAGTTTGCTGTGGGGTTACAAACAAGAGGGAGTAGGATGGGGGTGCAAGAGGTCCGGTCGGACTCTAGACCAAAGGGCTAAGAGAGATGGGAACTCCTATGTGCGCTAAGTATTTGAGCATGTGCTCTGTTGGAATCATTCGAATCGTAGGTTGTTCAAATCATCCATGAATCGATCCTTGGGTCATTGAATCATCCATTTTTGGAGAGAGCGCATCCCCTTTTATAGATGAAGGGGATGGCTTTACAAGAGGGAGTGTGAGAGAAAAGAGTGTGTGTGTGCTATCCAGTCTTGTTGCCCACGCCATTAGGTACAAGGTGGTTTGTCGGCGCCCATAACACTGTTGATGTTCAGATGCATGTGGTAGGTTCCATCATCTTTTTCTGGTATGGTAGATGTCGGCGCCTACCATATTGTAGGATAAATGTCTAGAAGGTTACAGTGCATCCTTCTGACACGGCCTAACAGTACTGTCCTATAGGTGTGCAGGGTATGGCCCTTGATATTTCGGTTTGACTAGAGCGCCCAGCCTTACTTGCTCTATTCATTTCCTAGGTCTTCACCAAGCAGGTGTCTCCGGTCGGTCGTTCCCCAGTTGGCTCTGGCCTCCTGGTCAGAGAAGAGCTATAAGCAGAGGTTCGATGTACTTCTGGTCGGAGAAGCGAGTCAGAGTTGGAGGCGAGCGTCGTTCCTTCTTGGCCAGGCCTTCTGGTCGGAGTGGTGGGCCAGAGTTGGAGGTGATGAAAATGAGCGCCATTCCTCCTTGGCCAAGCCTTCTGGTCGGACATGTGGGTCAAAGTCAAAAGCGAGCGCTGGAGTTAGAGGCGAGCCAAACAGGCCTTCCAGTCAGAGAGGCGGGCTAGAGTCGAAGGCGAGCATCGGTCCTCTTTAGCCAGGCCTTCTGGTCGAAGAGGTGGATTGGAGTCGGAAGCGAGTGATGTTCTTCTTTGGCCAGGCCTTTTGGTCAGAGACTGGATCGTCCATCTAGCCCATCGTTAGGTTTTTTGGGCTGGCCCAGGAGTTGCGCGTCATTCACAACATTGTCTGTTGGGCCAAGCTTTTGCTGGGAAGCAGGTCCATGAGGGACCCTAGGTTTATGAACCTGATAGGATGACAAGAAGAAGAGTGTGGCTTTCAAGGCCACATCATCCAAGGGCAAGGCAAAGCAAGAATCATCAAGTGAAGATGAAGACTTGAGCTTTGATGAAATGGATGATGAGAAGAAGGCTCTCTTTGTTAAGAGATTTGGCAAGTTCATGATAAAGATGGGCTACCATGCTAGAAGAAAGAAGTCTTCATCCAAGAACAAGAAAGAGTCAAGAAGGTGCTTCAATTGTGGAAGCAAGGATCATCTTGTTGCTCAATGGCCATACAATAGCGACAATGATGATGATAACAAGAAGAGCAAGAAGAAGGACAAGAAGGAAAAGAAAGAGAAGGACAAGATGACCATCAAGAAGAAGAAGGGTGGTTCATATGTGGTCACTAGGGATAGTGATGCTTCCTCAAGTGATGATAATGATAGTGATGATGACAAGACCACCAAGAAGGCTCTTGCAAGCATTGCTATCAATGAGAAGCCTTCTCTCTTTGATTCTCCATCATGCTTCATGGCTAAGGCCACTAAGATACAAACTTATGATGATGGATGTGATGAGGAACATGATAATGAAAGTGAAAGTGAAAATGATAATGATGATGAACCCACTAAAGATGAACTAATTGATATGTTAGAAGATGCTAAAGAACATTTTGACATTAAGAGAAGGGAATGCAAAGACTTGCGAAAGGAACTAAAAGTCCTTAAGCAAGCCTTTGATGAGCTCAATGCATCTCATGAGAGGCTAGAGGAGGCCCATGAGAAGCTTGGCAAGGCTCACAAGAAGCTTGAAAAAGCTCATTCCTCTTTACTTAATGAGCAAAATGAGAAGGAGCATGTTGTAACATGTGACAAAGGCTTAACTTGTGATATAATTGATGAATCATTCTATAAGCCTATCATTGTTGCTCCCACTAACCCTTCTTGTAGCACTTCCACTTCTACCTTATCTAGTAGTGATGGTTTCACTTGTGATGCCTCACTAATGGTTGAGAATGAGACACTCAAGAAGGAGATAAAAGAGCTCAATCACACCTTGGCTAAGGCCTATGGTGGTGATGACTGCTTGCTTATATGCTTGGGTAGCCAAAGGGCATCTCTCTACAAAGAGGGATTGGGCTATATCCCCAAGAAAGGCAAGGCCGCCTTTGCTAGTCACAAAACTAATTTTGTGAGGAACAATGGCCAGTATTGCAAAAGTTGCAAGCAAGTTGGTCATGTAGAGCAAAAATGCATGAACAAGAACAAGAATGCTAATGTATCCTCAATTAAGCTTGATTCTTTATATGTGCTTACTAAGGGTATAAATGGTGTTCATGCTAAGTTCATTGATGCACCATGGATGGGCTCAAAGAAGAAAGCTATATGGGTGCCAAAGAGCTTGGTTACTAACCTCCAAGGACCCAAACAAGTGTGGGTATCTAAAAAGAATTGATCTTCTTTTGTAGGTCAATTATAAAGCCGGAGGAAGGCATTGGGTTCTTGATAGTGGGTGTACTCAACACATGACTGGTGATGCAAGAATGTTCAACTCAATCAATACCAATGGCAATGATGGTTATGATAGTATCACATTTGGTGATAATGGCAAAGGCAAGGTCAAAGGGCTTGGTAAGATTGCAATATCCAATGACATGAGCATATCCAATGTGTTGCTAGTTGAGAGCTTGAACTTCAATTTGCTATCTATGGCTTAATTGTGTGATCTTGCATTCAAATGCATATTTGGGGTACATGATGTAGAGATCATAAGTGTAGATGGCTCTAACTTAATCTTCAAAGGCTTTAGATATGAGAATCTATACTTGGTTGATTTCAATGCTAGTGAAGCTCAATTATCAATATGCTTGTTGACTAAGTCTAGTATGGGTTGGTTATGGCATAGAAGGCTTGGTCATATTGGAATGAAACAATTTAATAGGTTGGTTAAGCATGACTTGGTTAGAGGCTTGAAAGATGTTGTGTTTGAGAAAGATAAGCTTTGTAGCTTTTGTCAAGCCGGCAAACAAGTTGAAAACACCCATCCTAAGAAAAGCATGATGAGCACTAATAAAGCATTTGAGTTATTGCACATGGATTTGTTTGGGCCAACATAATACACTAGCATCAGTGGAAACAAATATGGTTTTGTGATAGTGGATGACTACACTAGATACACATAGGTATTCTTTCTAGTGGATAAGAGTGATGCGTTTGCAATATTTAAATCATTTGTCAAGGCCATTCACAATGAGTTTGAAACAACCATTAAGAGAGTTAGAAGTGACAGTGGTAGTGAGTTCAAGAACACAAGAATTGATGAGTTGTGTGATGAATTTGGAATTAGACATTAATTCTTAGCCAAATACACTCCTCAATCAAATGTCCTTGTTGAGAGAAAGAATAGAACCTTGATTGACATGGCAAGATCAATGTTGAGTGAGTACAATGTGAGTCAATGTTTTTGGGCCAAAGCTATCAACATGGCTTGCTATTGTAGTAGCCGCTTATATTGTCACCCATTGAAAGAGAAGACACCTTATGAGCTCTTGAATGGTAGAAAGCCCAACATTGCATATTTTTAGGTCTTTGGTTGCAAATGCTATATCTTGAAGAAAGGCACTAGATTGGGCAAGTTTAAGAAGAAGTATGATGAAGGATTCCTACTTGGATACTCAACCACTAGCAAATCATATATAGTTTGGAATTTGGCAAGTGGTACTCTTGAAGAAGTTCATGATGTGGAATTTGATGAAACCAAGGGTTCCCAAGATGAGAATGAGAATCTTGATGATGTTAGAGGCATTCAACTTTTAAATGCCATGAAGAACATGGATATTGGTGAATTGAGGCCTAGGCAAGTGAATGATGATGAAGATAATCAAGTGCAAGTGCTCTCTAACTCAAATGTGCACGTTGATACTAATGAAGCAAGTACAAGTGGCTCTCATGACAATGTGCAAGATCAACAAGTGGCTAGTACATTATCTCAACCCAATGATTAAGCAAGTGTAAGCAATGTTCCTATTCTCCAACCAACCAATATTGCAAAAGATCATCCATTGGACACTATAATTGGAGATATCTCTAGAGGTGTACAAACAAGATCAAGATTGGCTTTATTTTATGAGCATTTCTCATTTGTGTCATCCATTGAACCTAAGAAGATAGATGAAGCATTGAAGGATGTTGATTGGATGAATGCAATGCATGAAGAATTAAACAACTTCACAAGAAATCAAGTATGGGAACTAGTTGAAAGACCAAAGAACCATAATGTGATTGGAACCAAATGGGTCTATAGAAACAAGCAAGATCAAGATGGGATAGTAGTGAGGAACAAAGCAAGATTAGTAGCACAAGGTTACACACAAGTTGAAGGTCTTCACTTTGGAGAAACATATGCCCTAGTTGCTAGATTGGAAGCAATTAGAATCTTGCTAGCCTATGCTTGTGCCCATAACATAAAGCTATATCAAATGGATGTCAAGAGTGCATTTCTCAATGGCTACATCAATGAAGAAGTATATATTAAGCAACCTCCTGGTTTTGAAGATGACAAGAAGCCCGACCATGTGTACAGGTTGAAGAAAGCATTGTATGGCTTGAAGCAAGCGCCTAGAGCCTGGTATGAGAGGTTGAGGGATTTCCTACTCTCTAAAGGGTTCATGATGGATAAGGTTAACACCACTCTTTTCACCAAGAAGATTGGCAAGGACTTGTTTGTGTTGCAAATATATGTTGATGATATCATATTTGGATCAACCAATCAAGAGTTTTGTGAAGAGTTTAGGAAGATGATGGCTAATGAGTTTGAGATGTCCATGATTGAAGAGTTGAGTTATTTCTTTGGTCTTCAAATCAAGCAATTGAAGAGTGGTACATTTGTGAGTCAAGGCAAGTACATTAAAGACAAGCTTAAGAAGTTTGGCATGAGTGATAGTAAAGCCATAAGTACACCAATGGAAACAAATAGAAATTTGGATAGTGATGCAAGTGACAATATGGTGAATGAAAAGTTGTATTGGTCTATGATTGGAAGCATAGTCTATGTGTCCGCATCAAGGCCGGATGTCATGTTTAGTGTATGCATGTGTGCAAGATTTCAATCCTCACCAAGAGAAAGTCATTTGAAGGCTACAAAGAGAATATTGAGGTACTTAAAGCATACACAAAATGTTGGGTTGTGGTATCCCAAAGGAGCAAAGTTTGAGCTAGTTGGTTACTCTTACTCGGATTATGCAGGATGCAAGGTTCAAAGGAAAAGCTCCTCGGGCACATGTCAAGTATTGGGAAGATCACTTATTTCATGGTCATCAAAGAAGTAAAATAGTGTTGCATTATCAACCACCGAAGCCGAATACACATCCGCCGGTAGTTGTTGTGCCTAAATACTTTGGATAAAGGCCACCTTGAATGACTTTGGAATCAAGTTCAAGAAAGTGCCATTGCTTTGTGACAATGAGAGTGCAATCAAGCTAACCAACAATCCGGTTCAACATGCAAGAACAAAGCACATTGATGTATGCCATCATTTCATAAGAGATCATCAACAAAAAGGGGACATTTGCATTGAGAGTGTGGGCATCGAAGATCAACTTGCCGATATATTCACCAAGCCATTGGATGAGAAAAGGTTTTTGCAAGCTAAGGAATGAGTTGAACATATTGGATTTCTCAAATATGTGTTGATGCACCCCCACTCATATGACATGCCTCTCCTTCGAGCAATCCAAGGTAAAAGTTGATTGGCATGCATACATTCTTTGCTAAGGACATGTTTAGTGCATTTAGTCATTCCTCACATGTTATAGGCTCATTCATGAAAATCAAATGAATTTGATGCTTGTATGGTACCACTATTGTTTCTATGCTTGATTTGATCTAGTGGTAGCATATGACATGTTTGTGGGCTTGTGAACCTAGTGTTTGATCTAGAAAATAAGCTATACGTGTTTAACTCAACATGGTACAAGATAACCCTTGAAATGAGGTGTGAAGAAGCTTGTCCTTGGATGAAACCAAGTTAAATATCTTTGGCAAGTGTTCTAGATTGGACCAAATTTGGAAAATGATCCTCACCCCATTGTTTGACATTGATAGTCTTAACCTATCTAAAATTTGAACCTTTGTGGTCATTGATGACAAAGGGGGAGAGAAACAAAGATATAAGTGATAGGGGGAGAACTTTTGACATAGGGGTAGAGATATGACAAAGTAAGGGGATCAATTAAAATTTTGAGCACACAAGTAGGGGGAGCAAGCTCATAAACTTGGTTGATGCATTTGAATGTGCATTTCATATGTTTTCTTGCATGGCACAAATTTTAAATTAAAATTTCATGCTTGTGTGGTGTATGCTAGTTGTAGGTTTGATTGATGAAATGAAAAACTAGCATATATAGGTTGAGTAACTAGACTTGTGTTTATATTGTGAAAACTAGACCCTTACTTCTAATGTTGACCTCACCAGGTAATCTAGTTTTTGTGCATGTCTAGTTACTAATGGTGCTAAGGATGGTATATTTGGTGCACTCTGATTCGTATCACACTTCAAAGGTCCATCTCTTATACCTTAGCAACATTTGGTAGACATTACTCTCCCACAACTCAAATCCATACATATGTGCAAGCTTCAATCCAAACTCTTAGTACATATATAGGGGGAGCTAATGCTACTATTTGGGGTTCATGAAACTTGTCCATATCCTTTTACACATGATAAATATGCTTGGGCAAGCAACATGGATTCAAATGAATTTCAATTCATATCTCTATGCAAGGATTGTCATCAATTACCACAAAGGGAGAGATTGAAGGCTCTAGTTTGGTTTTGGTGAATTGATGAAAACCCTAAGTGCTAACCTAGTTTATCTAAGTAATTATGAGATAGGTGTAACACCTCGGGTGTTTAAATACTAAAACATGCCATGTCATCATATGCATAACACATCATTCATGTGTTAGTGAAAATTTTGATATGCATACACTAAAACAAGTTTACCTTTATGTTATATGTGTTGACTTGTATGGCTTGAATTGAGTTAAAAATCTTTGTATTGATTTGAATTTCCGAAAAACCCTGATTTCAACATCTAATTTTACCCTGGAAAACCCATTTCAAAATCTAAGCACATTTTGGGGTTGAGTCTAAAAGAAAAAATGTAGAGCTTGTCAAGTTATACAAAGTTTGTTTTTGGAGTTTTCAAAGTTGTTATGAAAAATTTGAAGTAATTTGAAAAGGCGTAAATTCTTGAAATGGCCCCCTTTTGAATTTAAACTTGCATTTCAAAATGTAGACCGAATTAGGGAGTGGTTATAAAAGCAAAGTTGTAGAACTTTGAATTTTGAGCAACTTTTATTTTTGGAGATTTTTAAGTTGTTACATAAATTTGGGAGTAATTTGGATTTTAAAACGAATGGCATTTTGGTAAATAAGTGGAACAGTACCGACGGGTAGCTGTCACCGCCGGCGGCCCTTCTTAGGCGTTCCAGGTGTGCCCGTGGCCGTGTTTGGCTCTGCGCTGGCATGGAGAAGCTCCTGCGCATCATCTTCGTGTCCTTGGCCGCGTTATAAAGCCAGCCACCGTCGCTGTTCTCCTCCTTTTCAACTCCTCTGCTTTTCCCGTCGCCACCGCCGCTGCTCCGTCGACCTTCCGCCATCGACCTAGCGCCGTTGCTGTCTTAGCAAAGCTTGTCCTAGCTCTGCCTAGTTCTTGCGCATCCAGCAAACCTGCTCTGGTCGCTTGATTTCATCGGGAACCGCTGTTCATCGCTTTCTTCCTCGTGGCCGGTAGCGTCACCGTCGCGTTCGCCTCACCGTGGCCAGTGCTCCACGGTGCGTAACTGTCCTTGCTCGGTCTTGCTTTAGCTTCGCCATGATGCCACGGTGCTTTGTGCTTGGTTGATTGACCGTTTTGTATACCACAGTCACCGGAACACCGCCATCGACGACCGTTGCTCCGTCGTGGCTGCTGTGCACGTCAACCAGCGCCTCCATTGATCATCCGGCTCGGCCTTTGACTCCAACACGTTTGGGGTGAGCTCCTAGTGCTTCCTGGGCCATTTGTTTAAGCTCTACTGGTCTCACATCGCCAGCATAGTGCAGCCACGCCACCGTGTCCACCATGGCCATCGGCAAGCTCGTGCACCGCTGTAATTAGTCTCGATAGTACACTCAATCGATGCGGGGTGATGAGGGGAGTGTGTTGGTACTCTCGCTGTCGCCGTTGATCCCACCAGCGGCAAGAAATCACCGATCAGCGCCGTCGTTGCCGTGGTCAGCGTGGGAGGAAGGGGATGACAGGTGGGGTCAAGGTGTCAGTGACCGTGGGTTTGAAAATGAATTTTTCTATTTTGCAGATTTGAATGAATAGTGATAGTTTTTGTTATTTTTATATAGAATTAATTAGAGCTCCAAAAATTATGAAAATTTTTGTGTGACCTCTTTGTGATGTATACTATTTAAGAAAAATATGAACTGTTGATTTTCAGTAATTTTTTAATGTAATAAAAATTGCTCAATTAATTAATAAATGGGTTTCCATGATTTGTCTAGGCTTAAATAATTATCCAAAAATTATGAAAATTGTTTTGCCACTTAGTTATCATGTGATGAACATTTACAAAAAATTTGAGCTCAATTGGAACAAGTTGATTTATTTCATAATTTTTAATTAAAGAATTAATTCATAAAAGCAAATAGTAACCTTTAATGATTTAGGTTTTGTTTGAAATTTTGGATTGAGTGATGACCTTGGGTCATTAGTTGATAATGATCCTTAGCAATTGTAGTGAGTGTTATGAAAAAGGTTTAGTAGGTTTTGACTTGTAACTGTACCGCGAAGGAAAGTTGTATTCAAGTTGTTAATTTTGCATCTACCATCGAGCATCATATTTTTGTATCTCGCATCATGTTAAACATGGCATTATTACTACATGTAGTGAACGAAGGTGAACACGTGGTAGTTAATCAAGTTACAGAGGAAGTTAATCCGTCTGTTGAGGTCAGGTTTGATAATTGTGGAACGTCTCCGGAACCTAACTTTTCCGTGAACCAAGGCAAGCCCCAGATGCATTTAAACCTACCTTGTGTTTTACAAGTTTTTATCGCTTTTGCTTTTATATACTGCATTAAGTGATTAGGAGTCAAGTGGAAACCTAATTGGTGCATTACCAACCTTGTTTTTCCATATCTACCTTGTTACCAGTTTTACTTCGTAAATGCCTAGTTATGCTTAGTCATACTTAGACAGATAAAAGTCGGGTGATTACCCATCACCCATGAGTTTTAAATGGATCTTTGGTTACGTTTGGTTACTTATGTTATCATGTGATATGAGCTTGTGGAATAATAAATCTAGACCGGCGGACTCGGTGTGTGAGAGCCACAAGACATGGAGGTCTTGTGAGCGGGTTCTTTCCATCTATGTCGATTAAGGTCCGTTCGTTATTGAATTGCATGAGATGAGACTTTGTAGTACTAACCACATACTCTGGTAAGCCTTAACTTGGCGATTCTATTATAAGAATGGCTACTCACGCACTAGGAGTGGAGAGATGGCGGGAATAGCACGTACCCACATGGCAATGGGCTAGATTGGTGGAGTAATGTATTCTCGGGTGGCGTGGACCCATTCTTATTTTAGGGGACCTGAGGGTAGGTTGGTATATGTAGGTCAGGGACCTACATATGTCGTGTGGTTTGGAATTCCCAGCTTGGTTTAATCGGTTTGAATCGTCGTTGCTCCTCGATTATGGAGACTCAACTCACTGTTCATCATCGTAGTAAATAACTGGAACTTGAGTAAGGTTTGAGAAAGTGTTGGATATGAAGTTTCATGATCTCATTATGGATCATGTTAGCTTTGTATATGATTTCTTTTGAAGATAAAAATGTTGATATAAAGAATCTTGTTAGAGAACTTTTACACAAAAGAACTTTGATTATTGCTAAAACCATACCTTGAATCCCTGAGCCTATATTCCTGAGTCTTCTCAGTTTTTATTCTGGTTAAGTCTTGTTGAGTACTTTTGTACTTAGGGTTTGTTGACCCTTGTTGTAGGTGAGGCTCATGAGCAGGTCTATTTTGGACCGTGCTGCATGACTGTTGTTCAGGTCGATGACAATAAGTGAATGTGTGATCCTTAGGCAGGATACTTATATTGTGTGTTTGTATTATGTTACTAATGCCACTCCACTACTACTATGGTTTGTAATATGTATCGAACTTAGTTTGTAAGGTTTAAAAACAAATGGTTTATAAACTAAGTTATTGTAAGACTTCCGCTAATTTACTCTGATGTAGATATTTGAATAAATGTTGTAATACTGCAATGACTCTGTAATGGGATCCTGCTCGGAAATCGTGGATGATTCAGGGTTCCCCAAGGACACCCGACAATCTTCTTAACTTACTAGGAACATATGCATAGTCGTCAGAGGTCATTAGACAGTGACAGGTGCATGTGGGTCCTATAATTTAGGAGGTTCTGCCACAATAGGTGGCACATTCCAAGTGGTGAAGCAAATGGTGATGATGGTGTGACCATGGTGATGATCAAGTGCTTGGACATGGAAAAGAAGAAAGAGAAAAATAAAAAGCTCAAGGCAAAGGTGATATTCATAGGAGATTTTTGGTTTGGTGATCGAGACACTTAGTGAGTATGATCATATTTAGGATTAATAGCCATACTATTAAGAGGGGTGAAACTCGTATCGAAATATGGTTATCAAAGTGCCTCTAGATGCTCTAACTCATTGCATATGCATTTAGGATCTAGTAGAGTGCTAACACCCTTGAAAATATTTGTGAAAATATGCTAACACACATGCACAAGGTGATACACTTGGTGGTTGTCATATTTGAGCAAGGGTGAAGGAGTTGGAGTTGAAAAGGAGTTAGTCACGCTGGTCACGGGGTGACCAGACACGTCCGGAATTGGGCCTAGACACGTCCAGTATGTTACCCTAGCTTAGGCAAGTGCTGAAGAGGTGACCGCATACGTCCGGTATTGGGACCAGACATGTCTAGTATTCTGGCTAGGCACGAGCAATTTGGCTAGGTTGATCGGACGCTGGCTCGGTTGTGACCGGCATGTCTGGTCACCTTTTGCTATAGTGGAGCAACGGCGCGACCGGACGCACAGAGGCTGCGTTAGGTCATGGTGACATGGCATGCGGGAGTTGAGCCAGCAAGGAGCAGACACAGGGACACCTCTGGTTGGGTGTACCGGACATGTCCAGTCATAGTTTAGAGGCTCTGGGAGCTTTGGACTCGACCTGATGCTGCTTCGCCTGTGTCGATTTGGTTTCTAGCATCGCGTTTGATCGGTTGTGTTAGAGTGTGACAGAGAGAGCCCTTGGGGCACCAATGGCTAATTCATTTGAAGGGGACATGTGGCTCTCGTAGAGCGACCGGACACGTGGACTGCTGGAGGTGAGTGGATAGGAACATATAGGAGAGCCTTCTGGGCCTCCTGGCTTGTCAGTAGGGCTGTCTAGGGCGAACAGACGCCCTAGTACAAGCATTACCGTTGATCCTCTGTCCCTAGGAACATGTTCGACAACACAGAAATCTGATCGTCATGAGGACCTAGTGGTGTGGCCGTAACGAGATTCATTGCACAACTCAGGAGGAGTGGCTCGATTACAGGCTGGATGAGGGGGTTTCACCAGGAATGGACTTGGCAGAATCCACGCGTGGGCTAACCCAACACGCGTTTCATTGAGGACCTGGAATTTATCAAGATCGGGGTGACCCATGGGGGTTTGGTTACAATCCCGGGCAACCCTTGTCCTAACCAAACATAGCTTAAATATTTCTCGAAAATCAACTAGATGGTCCATCCTAGTAAACGGTTCGAGACGAGCTTCTTGTGTCTTTTTCTTGTCCTCACCCACATCTCTGTCCTCCCTCGCCAATCTACAACCCCATTAGCAAGCATCGCTGGATTGCCGCCCCACCGGCACACATAGCCCGACAATTTGCTTCCCTCCAGTGTGTCGCCTTCCTGCCCACTTAGTTTTTGCTATGCATATAGATATACTACATCAACGGCTATGTAACTAGAAAAGACAAAACAACTTATAATTATGGAGGAATTAAAATATTGGCTTTTATAGATACGTAGTTTTTACTTACGTATGTAAACATAATGTATATTTATGTGCGTAACAAAAACTATGTATGTAAAAAAGTCAAACGTTTTACAATTTGGAACAAAGGAAGTAGTTATTAATTGTATAGTTTGTAGGATTTGATCAAATCTTGTCCTAAATCTAAAAGTACTTCTAACCGAGGGAGTATTAAAATAATATGGTTAATTAAATCGAACACATCTCGGTTATAAAGTATGGCATGACAAGCGTTAAAGAGAGAGGAGAGAGGAAAATGATCATATGAACAGTGCTCAACAGTGCTTGTGTCTGTAGAAGCTAGAGCCGTTGGAGTCCATACCAAATGGGGCCTAAACTTGGCAGACACTTTTTTCCCAAAATTATTTCTATGATTGAAATTCATTTAGGATTTTTTTGTCCTGTGCTCCTAAACATGTGCTGATACAAGTGTGAAATGTAATATACCATGTCATAATCTCTCCAATGAAGGATCCTTTATGCAATTATGAAGAACTTTTTTCTTTGCAAAATCTATGTTGTAGTCTTGTAGAATGGAGCAAGCTTTGTGCCAATGGAATTCCAATCACCTTTCTAGAAAAAGAGTGGTATCTCCCAGCCCTATGTGTAACAAATGATTCCCTCTTAAAGATTGATATTTTTTTAGAGCAGACAATCATCAATTTATTTGGATATTCTTTTCTCCAACACACAATATATGGATGAGAAAATTCCACTGTGGAATTTGTAACAATACGGAAAAGGAGAAAAATGTGCTAATGGAATCTGTCTCTTCCTCGATGAGCTCCTTTTCATGATGATATTATATGATTCCGAACTTGATACTGGGGTCTCCAAGGCCGCTAGCTACCTAACATTTTTTTTCTTGGGAGAAACTCTGACCTTTCAACAGAAAATGTTTCTCATATGTTCTATTAGTTGAAAATCAAACTTCAAAAGGCAAAAAAGAACTTAAAAAGTATGATTTTGCATCTTAATATGTTGACATATCGAGTAACCTTCTTTTGTCCTTTCATTAGAAAGATATACAAAATAGCCTAAAACTTGTGTCGACTAGAAATTGTTGGGGTATGTTGACATATCGAGTAACCTTCTTTTGTCCTTTCATTAGAAAGATATACAAAATAGCCTAAAACTTGTGTCGACTAGAAATTGTTGGGGTATTGCATTTGTTGGATATAATATGGGCTTGGCCCATATAATATTTAATAATTAAATAAAACTCTATGGTGCGTAACATTAAGTGTTGTATGGTTTAATACCCTACGGGATTTTGACTGAACGCTGACTCAGCTTATATGGTTGGAAATTATTCATCTAAATTGAGAAGCTGAGAAAATGATAAAGGCATGCCACACGCGCGCGCGCCGCCACCGCCGGCCAGCCGGGCCGTGGGCGCGGGCCGGGCCGAGGTCGCGGGCGGGCGTGGCCAGTCTTTTGCCACTTAAATCCACATTATCACGGGAGTTTCGCTCCTTGATGGTGGAGGCGAACTGACTGCGTCAGTTACCGCCCCTTCCGCTTCCGCTTCTCGTCTCCTGGGATTCTCCGCTGCCTTCGTCTTCTCTTCCCCGTCAGCAGCCATATATCATGTCTTCCGTAACCACTCCCGAGAGAACCACAGATCAGTAGCCTTCTGACTTCACCATCCCGTACCTCTACGCGCACAGAGGAGCGGGAGAGCAGGTGCCTCCGGAACCCTCGTCTGCCCGAGAATCCTGCGCGGGGTGAGCGGCGATTAGGTTTTTGGGGAGCCATCTGCGACTGCACGTTCATCTTCTTCCTGGAGATCGCTCTTGGATCCATCCTCTCCTTGGAACGTCAAGGCGTCTTCTTCCTGGTGATCCGTTCATGGGATTGCACTGCGAACATCTTCCTGCATCGACTGTGGTCCACGACTTTGAGCAACGCACTATGTCGACTAGTGCGAATTGAGCCTCCGTTGCCCTCGGCATGGGACCCTCCGCTGGGTATAGTCTAATCTATGTGATTACTGTATTTTGTATTCTTATTGTATCAATCAGTATGTCATCTATGCATGCTGTAGCGTTCATAAGAAATATACATATGCACATATATGCTATCACAAACCTACTGATGTTATATTTCTGGATTAAACTGATAATGAAAATGTCTAAATTTCTAACAATCCATAAACCTAATAATAGGTAATTTTCTGTCAGTGGATTTGCTGCCGCTTTGAAGCCGAATAATTTTGATGGCAAGAATTTTATGATATGGCGTGCAAAGATGGTATTGTGGTTGACTGCGATGAACTGCTATCACGCCGCATAGGGGAAGCCTGAACAGTTTACTCCTGAGGAGGGGCGAAAGTTCTTGGCTGTCGATAATCTATTTCGATGCGCCGTGATTAGTGCACTTCATCCCAAGTATGAGAAAAACTACATATCTTGCACATCAGGCAAATAGTTATGGGATGCTCTTGAGGCAAAGTTTAGGGTTTCTGATGCTAGCAGTGAGTTGTACCTTATGGAGCAGCTGTATGACTACAAAATGGTTGAAGACCGTTCTGTGGTCGAACATGCTCATGAGATACAGGAGCTAGCGAAGGAACTAGAACATTTCCCATGTCTGTTGCCCGACAAGTTTGTGGCCGGCGGTATAATCGCTAAGTTGCCACCTTCTTGGAGGAATTTTGCTACTTCTCTAAAACACAAGAGATAAGAGTTTAGCGTGACTGACCTTATTGGATCTCTTGATGTTGAGGAGAGGGCGAGAGCAAAAGACAACCGTGGAAAAGGAGTTGAGTCTTCCGCTGCCAATATGGTGCAGAAGAAAAACTCATTTGCATCTCGTAATAAAAAGAATAAGAACATACAAGAGAACAACAATGCAAAGCCTAAGTAGACTGCACAGTTTAAGAAGAAAAACAACAAGAAAGGTGGAGGATGCTTTGTTTGCAGGAGTGATGAGCATTGGGCAAGTGCGTGCCCAGACCGCAAATATAAGCAAGAAAAGAAATCAACAAATGTGGTCATTAGCGAGACTGGAGGAGGAACATCTAGGTATGGTAATTTTTTACCTTTTGTTCTTTCAGTTTGTCTTTCACCTGAGTGGTGGATGGACAGTGGTGCTAATATTCATGTGTGTGCTGATGTTTCTTTGTTTATTTCTTATCAGGCCGGCAGGAGTGGAGCCTTGCTGATGAGAAACGGTTCGCATGCACGTGTTCTTGGTGCTGGTACGGTCGTTCTGAAGTTTACTTCGAGAAAGACGGTGCTATTAAAGAATGTGCAGCATGTCCCCTCCATCAAGAAGAATCTTGTTAGCGCTTCTTAGATGTGTCGCGATGGCTTTTAAATTGTGCTTGAGTCTAATAAATGTGTTGTGTCGAGACATAGAACTTTTGTTGGAAAAGGTTATGATTGCGGAGGCTTGTTCCACTTATCTTTGCTTGATGATGTGTGTAATAAAGTAGTGAACAATGTTATTATTTCAGATGAGTCGAATATATGGCATTCACGACTTTGTCATATTAATTTTGGCTGTCTTACGTGGCTTGCAAATCTAAATTTAATCCCGAAATTTAACTTAGTCAAAGATTCTAAGTGCCAGGTGTGTGTGCAATCAAAGCAACTACGCAAGCCTCATAAGGCTACCGAGGCGAGGAACTTGGCACCATTAGAACTCATTCATTCTGATTTATGCGAAATGAATGGCGAATTGACTAAAGACGGTAGACGATACTTCATGACATTTATAGATAATTGCACTATATTTTGCTATGTGTATTTATTAAAAACAAAAGATGAAGCATTGCATTATTTTAAGGTCTATAAATCTAAGGTAAAAAATCAACTTGAGAAGAAAATCAAGCGTTTACGGTTCGATTGCAGGGGAGAATATTTCTCAAATGAATTTTCTGAGTTTTGCGCGGTGCATGGAATTATTCATGAGAGGACGCCACCATACTCACCACAGTCCAATGGGATTGTAGAGAGAAAGAACCGCACTCTAACTGATTTGGTTAATGTCATATTGAAGACTACGGGACTATCTAAGGAATGGTGGGGTGAGGCTATTTTGACAGCATGTCATGTCCTAAATAGAGTGCCCACAAAGAACAAAGAAATTATACCATTCGAGGAATGGGAGAAGAAGAGATTAAATCTCTCTTACCTGTGAACTTGGGGTTGTTTGGCTAAGGTGAATGTGCCAATAAACAAAAAGCAAAAACTTGGACCTAAGACTGTTGATTGTGTCTTTCTTGGTTATGCTATTCACAGCATGGGTTATAGATTTTTAATTATAAACTCTAGTGTTCCTGAGATGGCTGTTGATACAATCATGGAATCTAGAGACGCTATATTTTTTGAGAATGAGTTTTCCATGAAATATGCACCTAGCACAACTAGTCATGAATTTATAATTCCCCATGAACATAAAAATTTTACTCCGATAGAACAAATTGAGGAACTCTATGTGCAAAATCCTGAGGAGGATGACATTATAGTCACCAGGAAAAGCAAGAGACAGAGGACTGCAAAGTCTTTTGGTGATGACTATATTGTGTACCTTGTGGATGACACACCAACGACCATTGAAGAGGTATATTCCTCTCCCGATGCTGACTTATGGAAGGAAGCAGTACGGAGTGAGATGGATTCTATTATGTCCAATGGAACTTGGGAAATTGTTGATCGTCCCTATGGGTGCAAGCCTATAGGGTGCAAATAGGTGTTTAAGAAAAAGCTTAGGCCTAATGGTACTATTGAGAGGTACAAGGCAAGGCTTATGGCTAAGGGTTATACTCAAAAGGAAGGTGAGGATTTCTTTGATACTTATTCACCGGTTGCCCGATTGACCACAATTCGAGTTTTGCTTTCCCTAGCAACCTCTTATGGTCTTATCGTTCATCAAATGGATGTTAAGACAGCTTTCCTAAACGGAGAGTTGGAGAAGGAGATCTATATGGATCAGCTGGATGGGTTTGTGGTAAATGGTCAAGAAGGCAAAGTGTGTAAATTATCAAAGTCATTATACGGCCTAAAACAAGCTCCTAAGCAATGGCATGAGAAGTTCGACAGAACTTTAACATCTGCTAGCTTTGTTGTGAATGAAGCTGACAAATGTGTGTACTATCGGTATGGTGGGGTGAAGGAGTCATTTTGTGTTTATATGTTGATGACATACTGATCTTTGGATCCAGCCTCAAAGTGATCGAAGAGGTGAAGGGATTTTTAACTAATAATTTTGAGATGAAAGATTTGGGAGAGGCTGATGTTATTCTTAATATGAAGCTTCTAAGAGAAAGTGATGGTGGGATAACTCTGTTACAAACCCACTATGTGGAAAAGGTGCTGAGTCGCTTTGGGTTCAGTGACTGTGCACCTGCTCCTACACCTTATGACCCTAGTGTGCTATTGAGAAAAAATCAAAGAATAGCAAGGGATCAGTTGAGATATTTCCAGATCATTGGTTCGCTCATGTATCTTGCTAGTGCAACAAGGTCTGACATCTCATTTGCAGTATACAAGCTGAGCCGGTTTGTGTCAAACCTAGGAGATGATCACTGGCATGCTCTTGAGAGAGTAATGCGCTACCTAAAAGGGACCATGAGCTATGGTATTTGTTTACCAGACATCCAAAAGTGCTAGAAGGCTACTGTGATGTCAACTGGATTTCTGATGCTGATGAGCTTTATGCCACAGGTGGATATGTGTTTTCGCTTGGAGGTGGCGCTGTTTCCTGGAAGTCTTGCAAGCAGACTATCTTAACAAAGTCTACAATGGAAGCAGAACTCACAGCATTAGACACTGCTAGATCTAAGGCTGAGTGGCTTCGTGATCTCCTTATGGATTTATCGGTTGCTGAAAAACCCATACCGGCTATTTCTATGAACTGTGGTAACCAGACTATGATTACAAAAGTTAACAGTTCTAAGGACAACATGAAGTCCACAAGGCATGTTAAGAGATGATTAAAATCTGTCAGAAAATTGAGAAACTCCGGAGTAATAGCGTTGGACTATGTTCACACGTCTAGCAATCTGGCAGATCAGTTCACTAAGGGTCTATCACGCAATGTGATAGAAAGTGTATCGAGAGAGATATGTTTGAGACCCACTTGAAATTTACTATAGTGGTAACATGTTCTATGTGATCGAAGATCCCGTGAAGTAGGACGGTGAAACAAGCTAGTAGTAAATTATGAGGAAAGATCCTTAGTAAGACTCATTTCTGATGCATATCTTTCCTTTCTGTAAGGTAGGCTGGCTTTTGCCTTAATGTGTTTCAATTGGCTTGTCAAAGCAAAGATGTTGTTCTACAGAATATCTTTTGAGGAACACACCTATATGAGTCAGACTGCTGGTCACAGTCTATGAGATTTAGGTGATCTCTAAATACTCATGAAAGGCACTGAAGTATGACTTATATGCTTCAAATAGAGGCGATGTCTTTTGCTGCCCAGTATCAGCTAAGGACTTTAGTGACATTCACCTCACACAAAACTATCAATTCAAGGCCTAGTCCATTGTTCAGTTGTGACTGAGTGAAACTATTATTCTAGATGGATGTTCAACTTAACAGTCTTCATCAAAACACTGGTATATAAAAGAAATATGGTTCTAAGACTACTTTGTTACAAACTCTAGAGTTTGGTGGGGATTATTGGATATAATATGGGCTTAGCCCATATAATATTTAATAATTAAATAAAACTCTATGGTGCGTAACATTAAGTGTTGTATGGTTTAATACCATACAGGATTTTGACTGAACGCTGACTCAGCTTATATGGTTGGAAATTATTCATCTAAATTGAAAAGCTGAGAAAAGGATAAAGGCGTGCCACACGCGCGTGCGGGCGCGGGCCGGGCCGGGCCGAGGCCGAGGCCGTGGCCGTGGCATGCGGGCGAGCGGGCGGGCGTGGCCAGTCTTTTGCCACTTAAATCCACATTATCACGGGAGTTTCACTCCTTGATGGTGGAGGCGAACTGACTGCGTCAGTTACCGTCACTTCCGCTTTCGCTTCCCGTCTTCTGGGATTCTCCGCTGCCTTCGTCTTCTCTTCCCCATCAGCAGCCATATATCCTGTCTTCCGTCAGTCCAGACCCCATCTTCTGTAACCACTCCCGAGAGAACCACAGATCAGCAGCCTTCTGACTTCCCCGTCCCGTACCTCTGCGCGCACGGAGGAGCGGGAGAGTAGGTGCCTCCGGAACCCTCGTCCGTCCGAGAATCCTGCACGGGTGAGCGGCGATTAGGTTTTTGGGGAGCGATCCACGACTGCTTGTTCATCTTCTTCCTGGAGATCGCTCTTGGATCCGTCCTCTCCCTGGAATGTCAAGGCATCTTCTTCCTAGTGATCCGTTCGTGGGACTGCACTGCGAACATCTTCCTGCATCGACTGTGGTCCGCGACTTCAAGTAACGCACTATGTCGACTTGTGCGAATGGAGCCTCCGATGCCCTCGGCATGGAACCCTCCGCTGGGTACAGTCTAATCTCTGTGATTACTGTATTTTGTATTCTTACTGTATCAATCAGTATGTCATCTATGCATGCTGTAGCGTTCATAAGAAATATACACGTGCACATATATGCTGTCACAAACCTGCTGATGTTATATTTCTGAATTAAACTGATAATGAAAATGCCTAAATTTCTAACAGCATTCAGGTAAATCATTGGTTGTATATTTTTTTTATTGTTTCTCTTAGACAGCTGCAAAGCCATCTTTGGAATAGGGGTAGATAACAAGATAATTGGACTCTTTTGAGTTTTTTTCCCAAAATTGATAATATTCTTATTTATTATATTATTATAATCTCTTCTATTGTTTGAGATTCAAATTCAAAATGAGTTTAACGATGCGAGTTAAGTTGAGATTCATTCAAATCAGCTATCTTGGTTTTGAAAGAAAAACACATGCAATCGAACAATTTTAAAATGAGATAACTGAATGAGCCTTTTGTCTGTCCCTACTTTTTTTGACGCAAAAGACTGTGGGGGAGATCCCCATTGTGTTTAAAGATTTTCATTAAAAAGAGAAGGGTACCGGTTTATACATACAGTGATTAACTAAAAGAATCAAGCCAAAAACAAAAAGATGACCGCAGATCATCTTTGAACCTAACAGATTGGAGAAAGCATTGGTTCTTAAAGTTCGACAGCCAAAGGCTTGGACTTGGATCGCATCTCTGAAAGACCTTGTCGTTGCGCAATTTCCAAAGCTCCCACGCCGCTATGAGTGCTGCTTCGGTGAAGAAAGGGGTGGTATGCGATGAACGTGCCTATGTTAGTCTGTCCAACAGTTGCAATGAACCATCCCAGGCGACTCCAATCTTCGACCAGCACTCTTGTGCAAAGGGGCAATCAAAGAAAAGGTGCTCTATGGTCTCCAATTCTCCTGTGTTGCACATAATGCAAGCTGGACTGTCCTACACATTGAATTGTCTCCGCTGCAACATTGTCTTCGTATTTAGTCGATCCACCAGTATCAACCAAGCAAAGAACTTGACACGTGGGGTGCATCATGATTTCCAGATCATCTTGAAGACTGGGTGTGCCTCAATGGCGCTGAAGACATGGGAGTAGTAGCGTCGAGAGGTATACGTGCTGCCCCATATTGGTGTCCATCTATCAGTCTCATCTTGATCATATTGTACCCCTTGTAACTGTTCCTGCAGTGCTTCAAGTTCCTCAAGTGCCTGCTTAGACAGGGGTAGTATGAATACAGTGTCCAAATCCTCAGCTTGCATAACCTCAAGGACTGAGATGCCATCATTTTTTGCAAATGAGGCTAGTCTGGGGTATTTATGTGATAGAATATCGTTCAGCCAAAGATCATCCCAGAAACATACCGAGGCTCCATTGCCTAGATCACACGTGGCAATTCCTCTGAATAGGACATTGAGACGGAGTACATCCTTCCACCAGAAGGACCCCATCTCTCTTGTTGCATGTGGCACACGATTGGTGTAGTATTTGTTCCAAATTAGACGCACCCATGGGATATCAGCCTTATTATAGAACTTACTCAAATGCTTCATGAGTAGGGCATCATTCTGCAGACATAGGTTTATAATCCCTAGTCCACCTTTTTCTTTGGGCATCATGACCGTTGGCCAGGCAACAAGGTTACCTCCTTTCTTTTTTACAGAATTTCCTCGCCATAGACATTGTTTCCGTGCCCTGTCAATATTTTCAATAACTTCTTTCGGCGGCTTGATGGTGCACATTGCATAGGTCGTGATCGGGGTGATTGCAGAGTTGATCATTTGCAATCTACCAGTGTAAGATAGCCAGGTGGAGCAAGCAGAGAGCCGACGTTCAACTCTATCCATCATGGGAGTGAGATCTTCAATTTTTGGCTTGGTCGTCCCCATGGGTAGACCGAGATAAGTGAAAGGCATCGAGCCTATATCACACCCAAAAGTACTCGCTAGCCTGGTCATCTTATCATGCGGGACATTGATTGGGTACATCTGTGATTTTCTGTAATTGACATGTAAGCCTGTTGATTCTGCGAAGCTATGAAGCATTGCTTTGAGGAAGAACAGCTGTCTGGCGTCAGCCTGAAGGAGCATCAGCGTGTCATCCGCATACTGAACAATGGGGAAATCTTCTATGGGTTGTGTCAGCGAATTCATGTCAACTGCCTTATTGATAGCACTTGCAGGAGCTCAGCAGCTAATATGAAGAGGAGCGGGGACAGGGGGTCCCCTTGACGTACTCCCCTTTTGCATTTGAAAATTTTTCTAGGTACGCCGTTTAAAAGGACCGCTGAGGATCCTGAAGACAAGATGAGGTGCACCCACTGTATCCTTCTATCAGGAAGTCCCAGATGTGTCATGACCTGAATTATAGTGGAGTGCTCAATAGTGTCGAAGGCTTTCACGAAATCAAGTTTGAGTATAATCACTTCCTTCTTCGACTGGTGGCATTTATGGATGTATTCATAGCTCCATGCAAGGCAATCTTGTATCGTCCGAGATCTTATGAAGCCATATTGGTTCTGATGGACCAAATTCAGTATGACTGCTTGAAGCCGGTCTGCCAAGATTTTAGTTATGAGCTTGAGAGAAATGTTCATCAGAAAAATCGGGTGAAAATCATTCACTGTCTCAGGGCTGTCTTTCTTAGGCACCAAGGTGACGTAAGAAGCATTGATACACTCCAGATTAGCCTGTCCCTGATAAAAAAAAACCGAGCAAAGTGTGTAGAAATCATTTTTGAGAAACTGCCAACACTTCTTTAAGAACAGGCCATTGAACCCGTCCGGGTCAGGAGCCTCGTCTGTTGGCATGCGCTTGACAATAGAATTAATCTCATCTGTTTGAAAAGGAGCAACAAGACTGTCCATACCATCCACCGGGGTAATCAGACTTGACATATCAAAAAGCATGTTGGGTGAGGACGTCATGCCCATACGATGTCTGAATGATCTTGGATCCAGACTCCTTGCTCATTTTTTAACTGTGAAATAGCATTTCTTCTATACGAAATTGTAGCCATCCCATGAAAGAATTTAGTACATTCATCGCCAAATTTGATCCTGTTAACTTTGTACCTGTTTCGCCAATAATGGTTTTTATAGTGGAGCCAAGTCTGAAGCTGCCTTTTGACAGCTACTCTGAGATTAGCTTCTGGGTTGTATAGCCCTCTCTGATCTTCTAAAGAGTCTAGGAAGCTGATGACACTGTTGCAATTATTAATGAGGAGTCGAAGATTGAAAAGGTGTTTACTCCAATTTTTGAGCCTCGACCTTAGATCTTTGAATTTGGCAGAGATGGTGCAGGCTGCATCTGTTATTGGGGCTATAGAATTCCAGCACTCTTGAACTATATCTTTGAAATCACTCTGCTCTGCCCAAAAATTCTCAAAACGAAACATGTTTGCCCTGGGAATTTTGGTACTGATCACTATCTGGCAAGGCAAATGGTAAGTGGTAATCTTCGCTAGTGGTAGCTGTGGCAGAACTGCCCAAAATAACACGCTTTCGGAGACGCTCGTCTTCCACTAGACATTAAGCACCTCGAAACTGAGCCACATCAGACAATTCCGTCGAGCACACCCCAAGGAAGAACTCGAGCAATCCACATTTTACCGTCAAGATCCAATAATGAGTACAAGCTTATAATACTTAGTCTATTTCATACAACAGGAGTTCTTAGAAATTATTTATTACAATACCAGAGTTCAGAGTGCGATAATTAAACAACGGAATGAAAATAAACATCTAGCGGAAACGATACAAGGATCCGTCTGTGCCCACCAGAAGAATCCTCCACACAAGAGCTACTCCTCAGGCTGCAACTGCAACATGGGTAAAATAAACCCTGAGTACACAATGTACTCACAAGACTTACCCGACTAGTGGAAATAGTTTCCCAACTCTCAAGGATATGATAGGCATTATGGGTTTGCTATTTTCCTTTCTTTGCGAAAGAGCATTACTAATAGTACGTCCATAGGATCAAGTTTTATTAGCAGTCATGATTATTTCATTAACTAACCATTCTAGGTAAGCACCTGTTCTACTTTCAAGCAAGGGTTAAGCAATAGTGAACATACCAGCCATCACGGGCTCTTCCTGCGGAATCTCCTTAGCCTCGGTGAAGTTAGCCTGTCCCGAGAGGCTCACGGGCACCTTCTTCCTGATGATAGTCCTTTTAACCAAATGAGAGTTGGCTGAAGGCTACGAAGACTAAGCAGGCTGGTTTTGGGGTACTCACGAGCATAGTGGCTTTTCTTGCCACACTTGAAACAAGCACCCGGCTTGTTCTCCTGTCCCTGACGAGACGGAACCTGTTGTCCCTGAGGCTGTTGCACCTGCTGAGTAGGTGCACGATACTGAGTGGGAGATGCCTGGTGAGTCTGCTGAGTCTGACGAGACGACTATCCACCCGGAGAGTGATAGGACACTCTCCTCACCACCTGTACCCTCCGTGACTATGGGTGACTAGAAGACCCAGTAATCACCCTCTTACGCTTTCACTCAGCATGAGAATCATGCTGAAGTCCCTCCATAGCAATGGCAGCATTCATCAAAGCACCAAAGGTCTGATAGCCCCCTGTATACAGCTTCTCTTGCAAGATGCAAGAGAGACCACGATTGAAACGGTCCATCTTCTCATCAGTATCCACATGAGTCCTAGCATATTGTGTAAGATAGTTGAACTTGTTCACATACTCCATCACAGTCATGTTTCCTTGCTTCAGCTCTAGAAACTCAGACAGCTTCCTGTTCAGTAAACTAGCAGGAATATAGTACTGACGGAAAGTAGTGGTAAACTCCCGCCAAGTCACATGGTGGTCCACAGGCTGCATGGCGTTGAAAGTGTCCCACCAAGCACCGGCAGATCCCAGAAGTTGTTGTGTGGCAAAGCGCACCTTCTGCTCGTCAGTCACATTGAGCAGCTGAAACTTCTGCTCTAGAATACAAAGCCAATGCTCAACGTCCAGAGGCTCAGCAATCGGCGTGAACGTGGGCGGGTGTGTCCCCAAGAAGTCCTGATAGGAACAGGGCCTCTCGGGACCGCAAGCACCACCCTCATTCCCGCCATTGCCACCGGGGCCTCCATGTGCGAAGCCACCAATAGCTTGTGCCAACATCTCCAGGGCACGGGATGACTCGCGACGAGCAGCCATCATCTCGGCATATGTCATCGGAGGCGGTGGTGGTGGCAGAGGAGGACCAAGGAGTGGGGCCTCATGGCTCTCCCCATTGGCATTGCCATGATCATCGCCATGACCATTTTTGCCGTGGTCTTCGCCAAGACCATGGTCCATCCTAGCACTGGTGCTCCTGTGACCAGACCTTAGGTTCATCTATAAACAGATAGGAACCCACCGTTAGGGACAAAGCCTCCATATTTAGAAACAAACGGCTAGAGAGATGATAAGGCCCAATAAATGGTTACAAGCGAGAACTTTTCCTTAAGAGTTAAAGCATTTCTCTTTATTTATTATCCTATCAATTTACTATCCAAAAATTATACGTGTGGGGGAGTTTAGTTTAAGCAAGATTCTATTCTCATGATGCATGGATCGACCTATTCGTTCGCTCAAGCCAGAATATAGCGGCATTCGTATATAATTTTTGGCACAGCGCACACTCATTTCCCATACGCTAAATTGAAAGGATCTAACAATGCCTAGAGGGGGTGAATAGGCGTATCTAAAAATTTACTGCAAATGCTAAGTTCAAATCTGTCAGTCAATGTCGGAAGTCCCAGCGTTTGGGTCGGAACTCCCAACGTTGTCAGAAGTTCCGGTGCAAACGTCAACAGTTCTGGCGCCTACGTGAACTACAAAGCAGTGCCAAATTTAACTTTGCAGATAAATAATCTTACAACCTCACTTCCTAGTGGTTTGGTGAAGATGTTGGGTCACTCCCTTGACGTTGTAATGCCTCCAAACCGTAGATCGAGTCCAAACCCTAAAATGGAAGTTTGGGAGACAAAGAGACAAACACATACAAGTAATCTCTAGCAATCACAACAACAAGCACATGGGACACAAAGATTTATCTCAAGGTTTGGCAACCCACTAAGGAGCTCCTACGTCCTCATTGTTGAGGTGACCACCAAGGTCGGAGTCTTTTCCACCTCCTTGCCTCTCTCAAAGCAACCACAAAGGTCACTTGAGCTTTCCACTAAAAAATCAAAGGGTAATACAAACTTCCCAAGACTCTTCCACAAGATGGAAGCTCTTGGGCAGTGCCTAGCCGGCTAGGGGCAAAGCCCCAAGAGTAATAGACGCAAAATCAACCGGCTTGATGAAGAAATCAAGTGCTCAAGCTTGCCAAAGTGATGCTATCACTTAATCCACACTCCTTTCACTCAAAACCCTAAGGGAATCAAAGATTAGAGTAAAGGGGGAAGGAGAGGGGTGCTTTAGTTGCTTGGGAGTTGTTGAGCACGAAGTGGGTCAGCTGTGGATGAGTCTGTCACAGTTAGAAGTGAAGAGAGTGGTATTTATACTCCAAGTGAAAATCTAACCATTTAGATCTACGTCGGAAGTTTCGACGCAGATCTCGGGACTTCCAACGTTAACAGAAAGGACTGTTCACATGGGGTTAGAAGTCCACGCGTGCAAGTTAATGTTGAAACTCCTGACAAACATCGGGACTTCCGATGGTCGGAAGTTCTGACGTGCGTCGAGACTTCCGACGAGCATAGTTAAACAACCAGCCAGCACCGTTGATGTCGGGACTTCTGGCTAGGGTTGGGAGTTTCAACAATCAGAACTTTCGACGCACGTCAGGAGTTCCAATGAGCGTAGACAACTGGCCAGCAGAACCATCAATGTCGGGACTCCCGGCTTGGGTCGGGACTTCTGACTATCGGGAGTTTCGACTCACATCGGGACTTCCAACGTCCACAGTCATCACGAAGGCTAAGTGACTAGGAGTTAGAACTTCCGACAAGAGTCGTGACTTTCGACTGTCGAGAGTTCTGGCTTACGTCGGGACTTCCGACATCAACAGTCACAGAAAATTATTCTATGTGCTCGTGAAGTGCTAGAGTGTCTCTCTTTTGATTTTATTTTTATGCTTGAGCACTCTATCTTCCACAGACCAACTAAGTTTGCATCCCTCTTTATAGTGCGGTAGATCCTAAACTCAAAAGCAAAAATAAAACCTTTAGAGAGCGCTTTGAGTTCGTCCACCTTTACAACTTCAAAAATTGAGGGATACCATTTCACCTTTATCAACTCTTTGATTCTTTCATGGGACTAATAGCTGAGACATGTCTCATTAAGATCATATTAGTCCCTAATTTGGATGTCATCAATACACCAAAACCCACATAGGGGGCAAATGCACTTTCAATCTCCTCCTTTTTTGTAATTGATGACAACCAACTTAGGCTTTAATAAAAATGAAAGAATTTAAAGCTTTTGAATCCCAAAATTTATGAAGAGCTCCCCCTTGATGTATGCATGAATTTGAATATCAATTAGAATCATCTATACATGATTTGCATACCTCAAGACAAAAGCTCCCCCTAAATTTTGCAATCCGTGGGGTGGAAAAAGTGTGTGTGAACAAATAGATATCCGTGAAAAGAAATTGCAATATGACATGTTATTTCACACAACAAATAAAAAAGAATAGGATGGCCAATATTTTAAAGTAGAAATTTGAAGCAACACATGGCCATCAAAATATATGCACCATCACAAGTATAGACAAGCACAAGTTAATAAGCTAGATAGATAATCATGACTTGTCCTACAATCATTCATCACAAACATATATAGATATTTATCCATCACAAAGTGGCCACCACACGACAAAGTGCTTACATGCTAAGGGTTTAAAAAGTCTCTAAACAAAATAACCAACTAACTTATTACAAGGTATAAAAGCCTAACACTCCCCCTTTGTCAACAAGTGCCAAAAGGGGTAGGCCGCATGAAAAACCAACTACTCATCCTTGTAGTCATCATCCTCATTGTGGTCACCATCGTCATCTTCATCATCATTGTCCTCGATGTAATCCTCATCTTCTTCCATTGCCTTGCCCTTGCCATGAGGGTGAGAAGTCACATCATCTTCATGGGCCGCACAAGCCTCATCATATAGAGCCAACGGATCATGGGGAGGCACAAATGGCGGCGGAGGAGAAGAGACAATCCCTGCATGTTGTTCCAACCGATATAGCCTCTCTTGCATATCGTGCTCACATTGAGCACTAGCACAACACTGTTCAAACATGTATGTCATTAGGAACTTGAGCTTGTTGGGCTTCTTTCTAGAGGAGGGCGAAGAGAGGGGCTTGTCACTAGAAGAGCGAGCAGCAGCAGTAGGTGTTGAAGCACCATGGCGAGAGCGAGAACCCGTAGCACCATTGCCTCTAGCTTTGGCTGCATCAGCTTTCTCCCTCAGTTCTCTAGCAACAATGATGGAGGTCTTGTTGGATATGTTGAGGAGCTTTTGCTGAGTGTCATAGGGAAATCGGATGCCGAATACTTGCTCAATGACATGCATAATGTATGGTGCATAGGGAAGATGCTTCACCGGATCCTTAGATGCATCATGTATCTTGTTCCAAATGTATCTACTAATGGAAAACTTCTAAAACTCATCTCCAAATCACTGAAGCACCTTCTGTGAATCATCACGAAGGAAGGTGGAGTCACCTACCTTTGGATACAAGATCTATCGTAGGATGTTGTTTAGAACATAATAGTAGGGCTTTAGAAACACTGTCTGTCCATCAGCTGTGTGTCCATCAAGATACATATGTTGGTACTCCTCCAAAGTGACATCCTCATACTCAGTTAATTCAGTTGTAGTGCGGTCGCTATGACTCAAACCAAGAAGGTGAGAGAAAGTGATGAAGTCCACCTTATAATGCTTGCCTTCAGTAGTCCAATGAACAATATCAATAGCACCTGTAGGGTCTCGCTCATGATGATAGGAAGCATAAAACTAACAAATAAGCTCATTGTTCCAATGCTTCCTAAACTCTAGCAGGTAGGACAGCCCCATTGTGTGAATATCCCGAACCATCTACTCCAACTCGGGTTCCTTGTACTTGCCAAGAGAGTATGCATCAATGCACTTCATCTGAAGGACCGGTGCCTCCCTCTTCTTTAAAAACTTCCGATATAGAATGGAATCATAAAAGTCATAATGGAAGGGGTGCCAAAAATGATACTCAAGTCATAGATCCTTCTCGTCCTCAGCATAAAGGTTCCTGCCCCTCTAGGACATGATGTCCTTAACCCGGTGACGATAGTCCACTGGCAGAGGAGTCCATCCACCAGCAAGATTCAGAGCCATGATGGGCTCCCGCATGATTAGCGACACACCCATGAACGGAACAAGCTGAGAGATGAACCCCGAACTGTGAGTCGGGTGCGAGTCAGTGGAGCAGCAATGGTGTGTCCGACACGGTCAAGCGCTTCCTCTTCTTTGTCAACAATCGGCATATCCCCAACAAAGGCCAAAGTAGGAGGAGGAGCGGTAGCCGATGACCCTTGATCATCACGACGATGGGTAGCACGGGAACCACCAGCACCACCATGCTAATATGACGCCTTAGTGTGACCAGATGGTCTGTGGATAGCGGCATGGTCCTGGTTCTTCTTGGAACGCTTCTCCTGATGACACGAAGGACTTCCACCATCCATGACTATGAAGAACACGAAGTGGAACTTAAGAAATAATAAAGGAGATGCGAACGAACATCGAGAAGTGAAGAAATAGGAATGTAGTGGTCACCCTAGGGTCGGGAGTTCTGACCATAGTTGGGACTTCCGATAGTCGAAAGTTTCAGCCAAACATCGGGAGTTCCGATGGTCAGAACCTCCGACGGTGTCTGGGACCTCCGATGCCCAAGGTGACCATTCCATTCATGGGGCTTCAAATCGTGACATACATCCATACAAGGGAGATAGAGGAGTAGAGAGGAAGAAGGAATAGATTCAAAATGCAAGGTACATTGGAGTTTGGGTTAGGACACCATGGTAGTACCTTGAATCAAGGAAAGAGGAGACGAAGAGAAATGAAATCGCAGTCGACGAACAAATCCACGAGCGCAATCACCTCCATCAATGGAAACTCCACCACCAAACCGATGAAGAACACCAAGGCAAACAGGGAGGAGATAGGGTGGAAGTCCCAAGCAACCGGAAGGGAAGGGATCAGAAATCCCAGTGGCAGCAGAGTAGGCCGGAACTGCGGTGGGCGGGCAGGGGGTGATGCGGCGGCGGTGGCATGAGGAGAAGCGAGGGCAACGAGGAGGGGCGATGGTAGCATGTGGAGAGGCGATGGGGGCGATGGGAGGGGAGGAGGGAGGAAATAACCGAAGTAAAAAATTTTGGGTCGAGAATAAATGAGCCGGGCAACCGACGTGGCGTGGTAAAAAGAATCAGATCTGCGTCGGAACTCCCGATGTACGTTGGGACTTCTGGTAGTCGGGAGTTCTGACCTACATTGGGACTTTCAGCGCAGGGAAACTGAAAAACCCTCAAACTTGAACTCACTACACCATGTGGGGCACAAATATGATGGACACTTACATTTTCACAAGTGACTAGATTTCATTCAACCAACACAAAGCAATAGTCACTTATGAAAATTACAAAATAGATTTTGAAAGTGGCACACAATGTTTTCTTAATTCATTTCTCCTAACTAGATCAAACAAAATGTGTGTGCAAGGGATCAAGCCACATTAGTACTACCAAATATTATGTCATCGACATAATTTGGCAAACAAAGATATCATTATTGACTTTGTGAGTAAACAAAAGTAGCATCGGCCTTTCCTATCTCAAAACCTTGTTTGAGTAGGAAATCCTTTAAGCAATCATACCATGCTCTAGGGGCTTGTTTGAGCCCATAGAGCACCTTGTCGAGCTTAATGATGTGGTTTGGATACTTGGGGTCTTCAAAGCCCAGTGGTTGCTCTACATACACCAACTCAGATAGGGGGCCGTTGAGAAATGCACTCTTCACGTCCATTTGATATAACTTGAAATCATGATGAGCGACATAGGCAAGTAGAATACGAATTGATTCTAGCCTAGACACCAGTGCATAGGTCTCCCCAAAATCCAAGCCTTCAATTTGAGTGAATCCTTGAGCCACCAACCTTGCCTTGTTCCTTGTTACCACGCCATGCTCATCTTGCTTGTTGCGGAAGACCCATTTGGTTCGAATCACATTTTGCTTGGGTCTTTCCACCAAGGACCAAACTTCATTCCGAGTGAAGTTGTTCAACTCCTCTTGCATGGCTATCATCCAATCTGGATCATCAAGTGCCTCTTCCACCCTACGAGGTTCCAAAGGAGAAACAAACGAGTAATATTCACAAAAACTTGCTAAATGGGAACGTGTAGTTACCCCTCGTCGAATGCTCCCCAATATGTTATCAATGGGATGATCCTGTTGAATGGATTGATGCACTCTAGGATGTGGCACTTGAGTTGATCTTTGGATAGGGCCATCATCATCATCACGGTCATGGTCGATTGGAAGATCATAATCATGAGCTTGTGGAGGGTTGACTTCACTTCTTTCTTCATTATTGAGTTGTGGTTGAGCCCGCTCATTGTTGACACCATATTCATGAGAATGACCTTATGCTTCATTTGATCTCCCATCTTGATTATTTCTTGTTGCGGAAGCTTCACCATGTTCATTAGATGAAACATGATGAATGGTTGGATCAAGATCATCATGCACAACATGGTCTTCATCTTCGTCTTCGACGGGCTTTACTTCACCAATGGCAAGCTTCTTGATTGCTTTGTGTGGAGCTTCTTCATTACCTACATTCTCAACATTGACTTGCTCTTTTTGAGAGCCATTGGTTTCATCAAAAGTCACGTCTATCGCGATTTCAATCAAACCGGTGGTTTTATTGAAAACACGATATCCATGTTCGTTAGTACCATAACCAAGCATGAAACCTTCATCAACCTTTGGTGCAAACTTAGAGCTTTTGGATTTCTTGTTAAGTATAAAATACTTGGATCCAAACACTCTAAAGTAGTGCACCTTGAGATTTTTACCGGTTAGAAGTTCGTAGGCGGTCTTTTCTCTTTTCTTGTGAAGATATAAGCGGTTGATGGCATGACATGCCGTGTTGACCGCTTCCGCCCAATAGTTGATTGGAGTCTTGTACTCATCCAACATTGCTCTTGTGGCTTCTATGAGCGTTCGGTTCTTCCTTTCCACAACACCATTTTGTTGTGGAGTGTATGGAACCAAAAACTCATGCTTGATTCCTTCTTCATCAAGAAACTCTTCAATGTTGGTGTTCTTGAACTCCGTCCCATTGTCACTTCTAACTCTCTTGATTTTGACATCAAACTCATTTTGGGCTCTTTTTGCAAACTTCTTGAAGATACCTTGGACTTTACTCTTTTCACGCAAAAACAATACCCAAGTGAAACGAGAATAATCATTAACAATTGCAAAACCATATTTGTTACCACCAATGCTTATGTAAGCGATGGGTCCAAATATGTCCATGTGAAGCAACTCCAATGGCCTTTTGGTTGTCACAACATTCTTGATGGGATGTTTAGCTCCAACTTGTTTTCTCGCTTGGCATGCGCTACAAATCCTATCTTTCTCAAAAGAAACATTTGTTAGTCCAAGGATGTGTTCGCCCTTTTGAAGTTTGGCCAAGTTCCTCATCCCAACATGGGCAAGTCGGCAATCCAATAACCAACCCATGCTAGATTTTGCCATTAAACAAGTCTTGGGATTTACTCTATTTGATGTGAAATCAACTAGATAGAGTTTCCCTTTTAAATAACCTGTAAATGCAATAGAGGAATCCTCCCTTCAATAGACTTCCACACCCTTATCCGTAAAGAGACAATTATAACCCATCTCACAAAGTTGTGAAACGAACAACAAATTGTATCTCAATGAATTCACAAATAAAACATTGGAATTGGAATTATCATTTGATATAGCAATTTTACCCAAACCGAGGACTTCTCCTTTTCCATTGTCACCAAACACGATATTTCCACTTTGATCATGACTTAGTTGGAATGATGTGAACATATCCTTTTCTCCGATCATATGATTAGTGCATCCACTATCCAACACCCAACTTGTTCCACTGGAGGAATATTCCTACAAAGACAAATTAAGCTTTTGTTTTAGGTATCCAAAAAGATTTGGGTCCTAGGGGGTTAGTCACATAAAACTTGGGCACCCAAATGCTCCTCATAATTTCCTTTCTCTTTTGGGCACCAACATACTTAACCACAATCTTGCCATCCTTGCCCCACAACACATATAGTCACTAGCATAGCACCGTGGAAGTGGTGCTTGTGGCTTTGGGACATCGGATTGCTTCGTCTTGATTGTCTTGTTACTTGTAGGTTGGATCTTTGGAATGTAGACCATGTTGTTGGCCTTGCATATAAGCTCATCAAGAGCAACGCCCTTGTTGAACTTCACACAAGGCACACCATTGATCATGTTCCTTCCATTGGCCTTTCCATCATACCTATTGTAGTCAATGCCTTCCTTGATTGATGGGTGTCTTGATGACTTGTATATAGACTTGTTAGATTGCTCTTGACACTTGCACCCATTCTTCAATATCATCTTCAACCTATGAATCTCCTTGTCTTTCTTCTCTAACTCAACAAGGTTAGTTGTATATACATTCACATCAATTTTATAGCATCTTTTACAACCAACACTGTAACACTCCGGGTGTTTAAATATTAAAAATAGGACATGTCATCATATGCATTGCAAGGCATTTGGTCATATTGCAAACTTTGATATGCATTCACTAAAACAAGATTACATTTGTGTTATGAGTGTTGAATTGAATTGTTTGAATCAAGTCAAAATTTGGTTTGGATTTGAATTTTTCAGAAAACCCTGATTTTCAGTATTTAAATCCTACCCTAAAAACTCATTTCAAAATCTAAGCATATTTTGGAGTTGAGCCCAAAAGCAAAAGTGTAGAGCTTGTTAGGTTATACAAAGTTTGTTTTTGGAGTTTTCAAAGTTGTTATGAAAAATTTGGAGTAATTTGAAAAGGCGTAATTCGTTAAATTTCCCCTGTTTGAATTCAAAAGTTCATTTCAAAATGTAGACCAAATTTGGGGTTGGTTATAAAAGCAAAGTTGTAGAACTTTTGATTTTGAACAACTTTTATTTTTTGGAGATTTTTTAGTTGTTATACAAATTTGGGAGTAATTTGAATTTGAAAGTGAATGGCAATCTTGTAAATACTGTGAACAGTGTTCACCGCCTAAGCTACATTGTCGGCGAGCCTTCTTCGGCGTTCTAGGCGTGTCGTGGCCGTCTTTGGTGTCGCGCTAGCGTAGGAACGGCTCCTGCATGGCTTCTCTTTGCTTCCTGGTCGGTCTTTATAGCCAGAGCATCGCCATCATTCTTCTCTTCTCTTCCTCTGTTTTCTTCTGTCGCCACCGTCCATCTCTGGTGAGCTTGTGCCATCATCTCAGCGCGTTCTAGTCGCCGCAAAAGCTTGCTACAGCTCCACCTTATCCTTACATGCCCAGCCATCCCACCAATTTAGCTTGATTTCATCAGGAAACTACTGTGCGCGCTCTTCTTCCTCATGGCCGGGAGCGTCTCCGTCGAGCACGATTCGCCATGGCTGGAGCTTCACAGTGCGTCTTTGTCATTGCTGAGCATACCGTCAGCTTCTCCTTGTGCCCGTGATACTTTATCACCAGTTGATTGGTCCTTCTGTCCACTACAGTCACCAGAGCATCACCATCACCACCGTTTGCGCCGCCGTGGTTGCTGTACACGTCGACCCACCTCTCCGTTGCTCCTCCAGTCTCGATCTTTGCTCCAACGTGTTCGGGGTGAGTTGCTGATACTTCTCGTGCACTTTGTTCAGTCACTACCAGGCTCCTATCGCTAGTGTAGCATAGTCGTGCCACCACGTCCGCCATGGTCGGCGTTGAGTTAGTGTAGAGCCGTAATCGGTGCGACTAAGGACGTCTATAGGTGCGCATAGTCGTGGGGAGCACGTTGGTGAGTTTGCCTTCGCCGGTAACCCCATCGTCGGTGAGGAATCGCCGGTCAGCGCGCGTGTCACTGGAGTTAGCGCTGGAGGTTGAAGATGACAAGTGGGGTCCGTTTGTCAGTGACTCATCGTTCAAATGGAATTTTTCTATTTTTAGATTTGAATGAATAGTGATGTAATTTGTTATTTTTGTGTAGATTTATTTAGAGCTCCAAAAATTATGAAAAGTTTTGTGTGACCTCTCTGTGATGTATATTATTTAAGAAAAATATGAGATGTTATTTTTCAGCACTTTTTGAATGTGATGAAAATTGCTCAATTTATTAATAAATGGATTTCCATGATTTTTCTAGGCTTATTTAATTGTCCAAAAATTATGAAAATTGTTTTTCCACTTAGTTATCATGTGATGAACATTTACAAAAATTTTGAGGTCAATTGGAACAAGTCGATTTATTTCATAATTCTTAATTAATTAATTAATTCATAAAAGCAAATAGTAACCTTTAGTGATTAAGGTTTTGTTTGAATTTTTGATTGAGTGATGTCCTTGGGTCATTAGTTGGTAATGATCTTTGGCAATTGATGTTAGTATTCTGGAAAGGTTTAGTTAGTTTGAATTGTAACTGTACCGCGAAGGAAAGTTGTATTCGAGTTGTTAATTTTTACATCCATCATCAAGCATCATGTTTCGTATTCCGCATCATGTTAAACATGGCATTGTTACTACGTGTAGTGCACGAAGGTGAACACGTGTTAGTTAATCAAGTTGCTAAGGAGGTTAGTCCGTCTGTTGAGGTCGGATCGAATACTTGTGGAACGTCGCAGGAATTGGACTTAGGCAAGCCCGGGATGCATACAACCCTACCTTGTGTTTTACAAATTAATTTCGCTTTTGCTTTTCTATACTGCATTAAGTGATTAAGAGTTAAGTAAAGCCTAATTGGTGCATTACCAACATTATTTTTCCATATCTACCTTGATTACCTGTTTTATCCGTAAATGTCTAGATATGCTTAGTCATGCTTAGTCGGGTGATTACCTGTCACCTAAGAATTTTAAATTGATCTTTGGTTAATTATGTGATCATAAAATATGAGCATGTGGAGTAATAAATCTAGACTGGGCATACTAGGTGTGTGCGAGCCACAAGACATGGAGGTCTTGTGAGCGGGTCCTTTCCGCCTATGTCGGTTAAGGTCCGTCCGTTGTTGAACTGTGTGTGGTTAGACTTTGTAGTACTAACCACATACTCCGGTAAGCCTTAACTTGGTGATTCTATTACGAGAATGGCTACTCGCGCACTGAGAGTGGAGAGATGGCGGGAATAGTGTGTACCCACGTGGCAATGTGCTGGATTGGTGGAGTATTGTATTCTCGAGTGGCGCGGACCCGTTCTTATTTTAGAGGATCCGAGAGTAGGTTGATATATGTAGGTCGGGGACCTACATATGTCGTGTGGTCTGGAATCCCCAGCTGGGTTTATAATCGGTTCGAATCGTCGATGCTCCTCGGTTATGGAGACTCACTTCTCTGTTCATCATCGTAGTTTAATAACTAGAACTTAAGGATGGTTTGAGAAGATGTTGGATATGAAGTTCATGATCTCATTACGGATTATGGCAGATTCATATGTGGTTCTTATAAAGTTTTATATGTTGAAATAACGAATTTTATTAAAGAGCTTTTACGCAAAAATAACTTTGATCATTGCTAAAGCTATACCTTGAATCCCTGAGCCTACATTCCTGAGTTTATCAGTTCTTATTTCGGTTAAGTCTTGTTGAGTAATTTTGTACTTAGGGTTAGTTAACCCTTGTTATAGGTGAGCCTCATGAGCAGATCTATTTTGGATCATGCTACATGACTATTGTTCGATCTAACGATGAGAAGTAAATGTGTGGCCCTTGGGTAGGGCAGTTTCATTATGTGTTTTGTATTATATTATAATGCCACTCCACTATTTTATTTTGTAATAATCATCAAACTTAGTTGTGAGGTTTGAAACTACTGTTTTGTAAATTATGTTATTGTAAGACTTTCGCTGTTTTTACTCTGATGTATATATTTGAATAAATGTTGTAATACTGCAATGACTCTGTAATGTGATCCTGCTCAGAAATCATGGATGATTTGGGGTTCCTGAGGACACCCGACAGACTTCTTAAGTTACTAGGAACATGTGCATGGAAGTCAAAGGTCATTGGACAGTGACAAGTGCATGTGGGCCCTATAATTTAGGAGGTTCTGCCACAGAATAGTATCAGAGCGATCGTTACAAAGTTTTTGTTGTATTGTTTTACAAAAAAACTTCAAAATGATTTGGGATGACTAAATTTAACTTGTTAATTTGGTCCAAATTGCTTCTGACTTATCTTATTTCTTTCTCACCATTCCTTATTTGATTAAAAAGGTTCTGTGTGGTAGAGTAGTAATCTTACTATGCCCTATATAAAAACAAATGTTGTTTATGTGCATTATAAGCTTTGATGGTTTTGTTCGTAAGAACGATTCATGCATCATGATTAATTCACTAGTTACTTCCTTCACCTCTGAGTCTGGAGTTGAGTAGTGAGTCTGGTTTGAGTAATGTAATCCATCCAGCTGCTCTTTAGACTTTGATCAAATGGTCTTACTTGGATTAAATTGGCTTCCTATAGTATGGCTCGTACCAAGATGACGCCTCGTAAGTCCACTGGACCCAAAGGAGTTCCTCATCACCAACTTGCCCCTAGGAATGATGGTGCTAGCAGTAGCAGCTCTTGGCCTGATCCCCAGGTAGAGATACAGAGGATTTCTATAGAGTTAGCACAAGCTACTAGAGATAGGGCTTTGGATGCTATACAGGTAGGAGAATTATAGGATCAATTGAGGCATCTCACCACCGCGCACAGGAACTGTGAACGTATGTTAGTTTGTACGGTGGAAGGCAGGAATGAAGCTTGGCATAGGGAAAATGTAGCTAGAGCTAGAACTCATGAGCTAGAATTCTATGTAGAAGATTTAGAAGAACATAATACTTATCTGCATGAGGAAGTTTATAGGCTTAGCAATCTACTAAATCCAAATCATGAACCCCAAGCTGATGCCATGGACCCCAGTGTCATCCTTGCCGATGATGATGAATCAGAAGAAGAAGAAGAAGAAGATCCTGAAGAGTTAGTAATGATCGATGAAAGTGATAATGAAGGCGGTAATATTTCTGGAATGGATACCAAGCCTGAAGTTTGAAGTGATCAAGAAAAGGAGTAGAGTTGTATAATAGTTAGTTCTAGTTAAGTTATGTAGTCTTGTTTTGGTACTTACAGGTTTAGGTGTTTATATTAGTAAACTCTATGTATATGTGTGGAGTAAGGTTTGGTGCAATTCAATAAAGACTTGTAATAAAGTTTGGTTTGTTATGAGCAGATGTGTCGTACGCAGGGTTCGTATATTCTGAGAACTTCACAAGATGAGGATAGTATTCTAGATCCATCACCAGTTCCAACAAATCTGGCTGATGCTATAACCGCACTTGTCAATGTGATGGCTGAAAATTCTTGTTTGCTTCATGAGATAGCTCAGAGTAATCAGAATTAGATGCAAGGAAACTGTGGTCACCACCATAATAGATAGGAGGCTACATATGTTGATTTTACCAACACAAGACCACCGGTGTTCACCAAGGCAGATGAACCATTGGAGGCTGATGACTGGCTTTGAACCATGGAGCAGAAAATTGATCTTATTCCATGCACGGAGTATCAGAAACCTACGTTTGCCGCCCAGCAACTTCGAGGAGCAACAAGTGCTTGGCGGGCAAACTTAGTGGCTATGCAACCAGCTGGCATTCCAATAACTTGGGCTGAGTTCCGTACTGCCTTCAGAGCCCATTATATCCCTGAAGGAGTTATGGCTATGAAGCTGGATGAATTCCTTGCTTTGAAGCAAGGGGATCAAACAGTGATGCAGTATGTGGGAAGATTCAATCACCTATCACAATATGCATCTGAACATGTCAATACTGATGCCAAGAAGAAGAGGTGGTTTATGAGAGGTCTGAATACCAAGCTACAGACAATGATGACAACTTGTACTAATGTTACTTATCATGAGGCAGTAAATATTGCAATTACTTCAGAGTCAAAGTATCAGCAGCATAAGGAGCTCAAAAAGAAAAAGAGTATGCCGTCTAGATCTTTTGGGAGAAATCAAAAGAGGCAGAGGGTGATCTATCATCCAGTAAATCATAATTGTCCTCCTTATCGTCCGCTGTAGTCTCAAGCCGGGCAACAGTCAAATGTCTATCCTGCTATAACCTACGCGAATTCACAGTAGACCAATGCTCCTGGTGGCAATGCTCCAACGTCCTAGGGTCACAATTATCTGTGTTACAATTATGGAAGGACTGGTCATTTCTCTAGGGAATGTCCGTATCCTAGGTAGGCTAATCAAAATTATCAGAAGGCCCCTACCAATCAACAACAGGGTCAGGCACCAAACAAGAACCCTAATCAGAATGCTCAGAAGGGCAAAGATGAGAGGAAGACAGGACAGGTGTTCTATATTCAAGCTAGAGAAATTTCAGAAGGGGAGCCAGTGATGATGGGTATGTTTCCTATTGCCAATCACCCTGCAGTTATACTTTTTAATTTGGGTGCATCTCATTCATTCATCAATAGAACATTTGTGGTAAAGCATGAAATTTCAATTGGGGCAACAAAGGAAAATTTCTTTATACAGTCACCTGGAGGACGTCTGTGTATTAAGGAAATGGTATGCCAGGTACCCGTAAACCTGGGTGGGCACATTTTTCCCACTACCATGATTATCCTTAAGGATTAGGATATAGATGTAATCTTGGGAATGAATTGGATGTATCAGCATAAGGCTGTTATAGATGCTTTGAATAGGACATTAAGGGTGAGTTTGCCTGATAGTAATTCTCAACTTCTCATCCAACTTCCAACTTTAAGAAGATCAGTGGGCAAGGTTTGTGCAACTGCTGTCAAAAAGATTAGAGATATCCCGGTAGTGTGTGAATTTCTAGATGTGTTTCCTAAAGATTTACCCGGTCTACCACCTAATAGGGATGTCCAGTTTAACATAGAGTTGCAACCTGGAACAGCTCTGATTTCTCGGAGAGCTTATAGGATGCCACCTAAGGAATTGGCCGAGTTGAAGACTCAGTTACAAGAATTGATTGAGAAGGGGTTTATCCAACCTAGTTCCTCACCTTGGGGATGTCTGGCAATTTTTGTGAAAAAGAAAGATGAGACCTTGAGGTTATGTGTTGACTATCGTCTGTTGAATGAAGTGACCATCAAGAATAAGTATCATTTACCTCGGATAGATTTGCTTTTGATCAATTGGTCAGAGCAAAAGTTTTCTCCAAGATAGATTTGAGGTCAAGATATCAAATCAAGATAAAGCCTGAAGATATTCCCAAAATGGCATTTACCATAAGATATGGATTATATGAATACTTGGTGATGTCTTTTGGTTTGACAAATGCTCCAGCACATTTCATGTATCTGATGAATTTAGTATTCATGCCTGAGCTAGATAAGTTTGTAGTAGTATTTATTGACAACATTCTAGTATATTTCAAGAATAAGAAAGAACATGCGGAACATCTCAGAATTGTTCTAACCCGCTTGAGAGAACATCAACTATATGCCAAGTTCAGCAAGTGTGATTTTTGGCTCAAGGAAGTATAATTTCTTGGACATATCTTGTCAGCTAAAGGCGTTGCAGTTGATCCAAGCAAAGTGAAGGATGTGCTTGATTAGAAACCGCCAACCACGGTTCATCAAGTTCGGAGTTTTCTGGGATTGGCAGGGTATTACCGTCGGTTTATCCCAGATTTCTCTAAAGTATCAAAGTCCATAACTGAATTGTTGAAGAACCAAGTCAAGTTTGTCTGGTCATCTGATTGTGAAGAGGCTTTCTAGACCTTGAAGAGACTATTGACCACTGCACCAGTATTAGCCCAACCTGATATCAAGAAGCCATTTGATGTTTATTGTGATGCTTCAGGTATTGGTATTGGATGTGTGTTGATGCAAGAAGGCCGAGTCATTGCCTATACATCTAGGCAACTTAAGCAACATGAAGAACACTATCCGACTCATGATCTAGAATTAGTAGCTGTGGTCCATGCTCTGAAGATTTGGCGGCACTACCTGCTTGGTAATATGTGCCATATTTATACAGACCACAAGAGCTTAAAGTATATCTTTACTCAGTCAGAGTTGAACATGCGATAAAGGAGATGGTTAGAACCGATTAAAGATTATGCCTTGGAAGTATATTATCACCTTGGTAAAGCAAATATGGTTGCAGATGCCCTTAGTCGCAAAAGTTATTGCAATTGTCTGGCAGTGAGAACATTGGGTTTGACTTTATGTCAAGAGATGGAGAAGTTGAATGTAGAAATAATTCAACAAGGTTGTTTGACCAACATAATTATTGAAGCCACTATTTAAGATTAAGTTATTGTTGCTCAGAAAGAAAATAAGGGTATAGCCCATATCAAAGAAAGGGTCAGGAATGGAAAAGCAGAATGCTTCAGCATAGATGATGAAGGTGTGTTATGGTTCAAGGATCGCCTAGTGGTACCAAAGGTTCCTGAGTTGCGGCAGTCAATTCTAGAAGAGGCACATGCTACTAGGTTATCTATCCATCCAGGAAGCAACAAGATGTACCATGACTTGAAGCAAAGTTTTTGGTGGAATAAAATGAAAATAGAGATTGCTAGATATATAGCAAAATATGATACTTGTCAAAAGGTGAAAGCTATACATTTGAGGTCTACTGGTGAATTACAACCATTACCTATTCCATCTTGGAAGTGGGAGGACATAAGTATGGATTTTATTGTTGGTCTACCCAAGACATCAAAGGGATTTGACTCAATATGGGTTATTGTAGATCGACTAACCACATTTTCTTCCAGTTCAGAATACATATCCCACTATACGGTATGCCAAGATGTATTTAGAGCGAATTGTGAGTCTCTATGGAGTACCCAAGACTATTGTGTCAGATAGGGGTACATAGTTTGTCTCTAGCTTTTAGAAACACTTGCATTCTTCATTGGGTACCAAGCTCGAAGATATGTTAAGGTATTGTGTCCTTAACTATTCCAATAAGTGGGATGAATGCTTACCTTTGGTTGAGTTCTCATACAACAATAGTTATCAGGAAAGCATTAGAATGGCTCCATTTGAAGCACTCTATGGTCATAGATGTAGAACATCGCTAAGTTGGTCTAAGCCTGGAGAAAGAAGATTCTTTGGGGTTGACCTTGTGAAAGAAACAGAAGACAAGGTTAAGCAAATACAAAGTAATTTGAAGATAGCTCAATCCTGATAAAAGAGTTATGCGGATAGACGACGTAGACCATTGGTGTTTAGTAAAGGAGATTTTGTATATCTGAAAGTATCACCAATGAAGGGAGTTACCCGTTTTGGTGTTAAAGGCAAGCTGGCACCTTGATATATTGGACCATTTCAAATTTTGGAGAGGTATGGAAAAGTGGCATATCGCTTGAAATTACCAGAACATCTCGTAGTTGTGCATGATGTGTTCCATGTTTCTCAATTGAAGAAGTGTCTCCGAGTGCCTGAGCAGAATGTTGAGGTTAAAGGAGTGGAACTTGAACCAGATCTGACTTATTCTGAATATCCTATCCGAGTTTTGGATCATAAAGATCATGTTACTCGAAGAAGGACAATCAAGTTCTACAAGATACAATGGAATCAACATTAAGAAGAAGAAGCTACTTGGGAATCAGGAGATTACTTATTAGAAAAATTTCTAGAGTTTTTAGCATCAATATAGAATAGAGTAATGTTAGTTGAGCTCGGTTGTACAAGTTGTGTTTTGTAAAGGGACCTCAGTTGTTTTATGGACAAGTTTTGGATGTTTTTGGACTGACACATTTCCTTTTTCATTACTTACCTTATGGCTTTGAATCTTGGGGCGAGATTTCTTTTAGGGGGGAGGATTGTAACACCCCGGGTGTTTAAATATTAAAAACAGGATATGTCATCATATGCATTGCAAGGCATTTGGTCATATTGCAAACTTTGATATGCATTCACTAAAACAAGATTACATTTGTGTTATGAGTGTTGAATTGAATTGTTTGAATCAAGTCAAAATTTGGTTTGGATTTGAATTTTCCAGAAAACCCTGATTTTCAGTATTTAAATCCTACCCTGAAAACTCATTTCAAAATCTAAGCATATTTTTGGGGTTGAGCCCAAAAGCAAAAGTGTAGAGCTTGTCAAGTTATACAAAGTTTGTTTTTGGTGTTTTCAAAGTTGCTATGAAAAATTTGGAGTAATTCGAAAAGGCGTAATTCATTAATTTTCCCCTATTTGAATTCAAAAGTTCATTTCAAAATGTAGACTGAATTTGGGGTTAGTTATAAAAGCAAAGTTGTAGAACTTTTGATTTTGAACAACTTTTATTTTTGGAGATTTTTGAGTTGTTATACAAATTTAGGAGTAATTTGAATTTGAAAGCGAATGGCAATCTTGTAAATACTGTGAACAGTGTTCACCGCCTAAGCTACATTGCCGGCGGGCCTTCTTCGGCGTTCCAGGCATGTCGTGGCCGTCTTTGGTGTCGCGCTAGTGTGGGAACAGCTCTTGTGTGGCTTCTCTTTGCTTCCTGGTCGGTCTTTATAGCCAGAGCATCGCCGTCATTCTTCTCTTCTCTTCCTCTGTTTTCTTCCGTCGCCACCGTCCATCTCCGGTGAGCTTGTGCCATCGTCTCAGCGCGTTCCAGTCACCGCAAAAGCTTGCTATAGCTCCACCTTATCCTTACGCACCTAGCCAACCCACCAATTTAGCTTGATTTCATCGGGAAACTGCTGTGCGCGCTCTTCTTCCTCGCAGCCGAGAGTGTCTCCGTCGAGCACGATTCGCCGTGGCTGGAGCTTCACGGTGCGTCTTTGTCATTGCTGAGCATACCGTCAGCTTCGCCTTGTGCTCGTGATACTTTATCATCGGTTGATTGGTCCTTCTATCCACTGCAGTCACTGGAGCATCACTATCACCGTCGTTTGCGCTGCTGTGGTTGCTGTACACGTCAACCCACCTCTCCGTTGCTCCTCTAGTCTCGATCTTTGCTCCAACGTGTTCGAGGTGAGCTGCTGATACTTCTCGTGCACTTTGTTCAATCGCTACCGGGCTCCTGTCGCCGGCGTAGCATAGCCGTGCCACCACGTCCGCCATGGTCGGCGTTGAGTTAGTGTAGAGCCGTAATCGGTGCGACTAAGGACGTCTGTAGGTGCGCATAGTCGTGGGGAGCACGTTGGTGCGTTTGCCTTCGCCGGTAACCTCGTCGTCGACGAGGAATCGCCGGTCAGCGCACGTGTCGCCGGAGTCAACGCTGGAGGTTGAAGATGACAAGTGGGGTCCGTTTGTCAGTGACTCAGCGTTCAAATGGAATTTTTCTATTTTCAGATTTGAATGAATAGTGATGTAATTTGTTATTTTTGTGTAGATTTATTTAGAGCTCCAAAAATTATGAAAATTTTTGTGTGACCTCTCTGTGATGTATATTATTTAAGAAAAATATGAGATGTTATTTTTCAGCACTTTTTGAATGTGATGAAAATTGCTCAATTTATTAATAAATGGATTTCCATGATTTTTCTAGTCTTATTTAATTGTCCAAAAATTATGAAAATTATTTTGCCACTTAGTTATCAAGTGATGAACATTTGCAAAAATTTTGAGGTCAATTGGAACAAGTCGGTTTATTTCATAATTCTTAATTAATTAATTAATTAATTCATAAAAGCAAATGGTAACCTTTAGTGATTTAGGTTTTGTTTGAATTTTTTATTGAGTGATGTCCTTAGGTCATTAGTTGGTAATGATCTTTGGCAATTGATGTTAGTATTCTAGAAAGGTTTAGTTAGTTTGAATTGTAACTGTACCACGAAGAAAAGTTGTATTCCAGTTGTTAATTTTTGCATCCATCATCAAGCATCATGTTTCGTATTCCACATCATGTTAAACATGGCATTGTTACTACGTGTAGTGAACGAAGGTGAACACGTGTTAGTTAATCAAGTTGCTGAGGAGGTTAGTCCGTCTGTTAAGGTCGGATCGAATACTTGTGGAACGTCGTAGGAATCAGACTTTTTCGTCAACGAAGGCAAGCCCCGGATGCATACAACCCTACCTTGTGTTTTACAAATTAATTTTGCTTTTGCTTTTCTATACTGCATTAAGTGATTAAGAGTTAAGTAAAGCCTAATTGGTGCATTACCAACATTGTTTTTCCATATCTACCTTGATTACCTATTTTATCCGTAAATGTCTAGATATGCTTAGTCATGCTTAGTCAGGTGATTACCTGTCACCTGAGAATTTTAAATGGATCTTTGGTTAATTATGTGATCATAAAATATGAGCATCTAGAGTAATAAATCTAGACCAGACGGACTAGGTGTGTGTGAGCCATAAGACATGGAGGTCTTGTGAGCGGGTCCTTTCCGCCTGTGTCGGTTAAGGTCCATCCATTGTTGAACTATGTGTGGTGAGACTTTGTAGTACTAACCACATACTCTGGTAAGCCTTAACTTGGCGATTCTATTACGAGAATGGCTACTCATGCACTGAGAGTGGAGAGATGGCGGGAATAACGTGTACCCACGTGGCAATGGGCTGGATTGGTGGAGTACTGTATTCTTGGGTGGCGCAGACCCATTCTTATTTTAGAGGATCCGAGAGTAGGTTGATATATGTAGGTCGGGGACCTACATATGTCATGTGGTCTGGAATCCCCAGCTGGGTTTATAATCGGTTCGAATCGTCGTTGCTCCTCGGTTATAGAGACTCACTTCTCTATTCATCATCATAGTTTAATAACTAGAACTTAAGGATGGTTTGAGAAGATGTTGGGTATGAAGTTCATGATCTCATTACGGATTATGGTAGATTCATATGTGGTTCTTATAAAGTTTTATATGTTGAAATAAAGAATTTTGTTAAAGAGCTTTTACGCAAAAATAACTTTGATCATTGCTAAAGCTATACCTTGAATCCCTGAGCCTACATTCCTGAGTTTATCAGTTCTTATTTCGGTTAAGTCTTATTGAGTACTTTTGTACTCAGGGTTCGTTAACCCTTGTTGCAGGTGAGCCTCATGAGCAGATCTATTTTGGATCGTGCTGCATGACTATTGTTCGATCTAACGATGAGAAGTAAATGTGTGGCCCTTGGGTAGGGCAGTTTCATTGTGTGTTTTGTATTATATTATAATGCCACTCCACTATTTTGTTTTGTAATAATCATCGAACTTAGTTGTGAGGTTTGAAACTACTGTTTTGTAAATTATGTTATTGTAAGATTTCCGCTATTTTTACTCTGATGTATATATTTGAATAAATGTTGTAATACTGCAATGACTCTGTAATGTGATCCTGCTCGGAAATCGTGGATGATTTGGGGTTCCCGAGGACACCCAACAGACTTCTTAAGTTACCAGGAACATGTGCATGGAAGTCAAAGGTTGTTGGACAGTGACAAGTGCATGTGGGCCCTATAATTTAGGAGGTTCTGCCACAAACACTAGTGGAGACATTATAGTCTTCGGTTGTCTTAGGAGAAGTTGAAGTGCTAGCCCAAAGAGTACTATAGTTTAACTCAAGATTTCGGTATTTTTCTTCCAAGCTTGTGAGGCTTTCTTGAGCTATACTCTTCTCATTCTTAAGGCTAGCTACTTGATCATTAACTGAGGAATGTTCCTTAGTCAATTTCCCAATTGAGTTATTGGCTAAAGACAATTCTACGGTTAACTTCTCAACCTTCATCTTTTCCTCGGCGATAGATGCTTCAAGTGTAAGGTTTTTCTCTCTCTCTTGAGTAATTATATCTCCTTGCATCTCTAAGCATCTATCCCTCTTCTCTAATTTCTTCATTAGCGTTTTTATTTTAGTGAATGCCTTTTTACTAAATTTCTTTATGATAGTTGCTTCAATTTCTTCTATGTTCTCATCACAACTATCATTCTTATCACTAGAGGAAATAGGTGTAGTTTGTACCTTCTCTCCTTTTGCCATGAGGCAAGTTGGAGTGTAGTAGTCATTGTTGATGAGGTTGGAGAAGAGCTTCGGTGGTGAAGATAGGTTGGGGAAGAGTTTTGGTGGTGAAGTTGAGTCGAGGAAGATCATGGTCGGTGAAGAAGAGTGGTGGATGGCGATGTTTATGGCTCCCTTCTTCTTCTCATCATCACTTGAGACACTATCACTTGACTCTCATTCTTCCCCAAGATGAGCTTCACCTCTCTTCTTACCTTTGTTCTTCTTGTCTTCATCCTTGTCATGCTTGTGCTTCTTTTTCTCATTAGGACAATCGGCTATGAAGTGACCAGTTTGACCACATCCATAGCAAAATCTCTTTTTGAACCTTCTCTTTCCATCACCATAGGTCTTGCGGTTGCTTTTCTTCTTCATAAACTTTCTAAGATTTCTAATCACAAATGCAACCTCTGCATTGGAATCTTCTTCTCCACTTGAGGAATCATCCTTCACTTTCTTCTTCTTTTCTTGACTTAAACCTTGACCTTCATGTTGTTGAGTTGCTTTAAGGGTTGCACTCTTGTTGAATCCCATTGCATTAGGATTTTGATTATGAGCATTGATTGCATCTTCATCTAGACACTCATGATGCTTGAGTTTTGAAAGAACTTCTTGAGGTGTCATCTCATCATAACCGGGCCTTTCTATGATCATGGATGCTAGCATGTTGTTCTTGGCTCTTTAGGTTCTCAACATCTTTCTAGCAACTTTGTTGTCATCCCATTCGGTGCTTCCAAGAGCTCTTATATGGTTGACCAATGCCATGAGCCTATCAAACATGGATTGTGTTGTTTCATTTTGCAAGAATACAAATCTTTCCAATTCATCATGAAGTAACTCTATGTTGCCTTCTCTCACACTTTTATCTCATTCAAATGATACTTTCAAAGTATCCCAAATTTGTTTTGCACTTTCCATTCCATTCACTTTTCTAAACTCATCTGGAGCTAGGCTTGACACAAGCAATGCTATGGCTTGTGCATTTTGATGGAGGTTGTGCACTTCTTCTGGAGTTATCTCTCTATCTTCATCGGTAGGAATCATCACACCAACATCCACAACTTCCCCAAGCCTTGCGGCAATGAGATGAATCTTCATTTTGTAAGACCAATCGGTGTATCTTGTTCCATCAAAGTGAGGTGGTTTGCCAATGTTGATGGATGGAGTATGTAGTGTTGAACCTTTTATGAGTTGTCCATAGTCAAAATTCATGTTTGAATATATTCCCTTTCCATGAGCATGCTCACTGGCTCCAATATCACTAGCGGCATCTATGTTTGCTTCATTCTTGTCACTAGTATCATTCTTGTCACTAGTATCATTCTTGCCACTTATTGCATCATCAACCTTCTTGCTCAATTCTTCCTTCATCTTGCTCATCTCATCTTGCATCTTTTTCATTTCATCTTGAAAGAGCTTGGCTTAAGCACTCATCAACTCTTCAGCTATTTTCTTAGCCATTTCAGCGGCAATGGCTTGCATCTGTCGGACTCCGACATTGTTTCTTCTCACGGGTGAAGCACAAAGAAAAACCTTGCTTTGATACCAATTGAAAGGATCTAACAATGCCTAGAGGGGGGTGAATAGGCATATCTAAAAATTTACTACAAATGCTAAGTTCAAATCTGTCAGTCAATGTCAGAAGTCCCGACGTTTGGGTTAGAACTCCCAACGTTGTCAGAAGTTTTAGCGCAAACATCAGCAGTTCCAACGCCTACGTGAACTACAAAAGCAGTGCCAAATTTAACTTTGTGGATAAATAATCTTACAACCTCACTTCCTAGTGGTTTGGTGAAGATGTTGGGTCACTCCCTTGACGCCGTAATGCCTCCAAACCATAGATCGAGTCCAAACCCTAAAATGGAAGTTTGGGAGACAAAGAGACAAACACATACAAGTAATCTCTAGCAATCACAACAACAAGCACAAAAGACACAAGGATTTATCACGAGGTTCGACAACCCCACTATGGAGCTCCTACGTCGTCATTGTTGAGGTGACCACTAAGGTCGGAGTCTTTTCCACCTCCTTGCCTCTCTCAAAGCAACCACAAAGGTCACTTGAGCTTTCCACTAAGAAATCAAAGGGTAATACAAACTTCTCAAGGCTCTTCCACAAGATGGAAGCTGTAACACCTCGGGTGTTTAAATACTAAAACCTGCCATGTCATCATATGCATTGCAAAGCAGTTGGCATTTAGTGAAAACTTTGATATGCATACACTAAAACAAGTTTACCTTTATGTGGTATGTGTTGAATTGTATTGTTTGAATCAAGTTTAAAATTTGGTTTGGATTTGAATTTTCTAGAAAACCCTCATTTTCAGTATTTAAATTCTACCCTAAAAACTCATTTCAAAATCTAAGCACATTTTGGGGTTGAGTCTTAAAGCAAAAGTGTAGAGCTTGTCAAGTTATACAAAGTTTATTTTTGGAGTTTTCAAAGTTGTTATGAAAAATTTAAAGTAATTTGAAAAGGCGAAATTCGTTAAATGTCCCCTATTTGAATTCAAAAGTTCATTTCAAAATGTAGACCAAATTAGGGGGCGGTTATAAAAGCAAAGTTGTAGAACTTTGAATTTTGAGCAACTTTATTTTTGGAGATTTTTGAGTTGTTATACAAATTTGGGAGTAATTTGGATTTTAAAACAAATGGCAATTCCGTAATTATAGTGAACAGTGCCACGACCACCGCTCCATCGCCGGCGTCCTTCTGCTCGGTTCCAGACGTGCCTGTGGCCGCTCTTGGCTTCGTGCTGGCGCGGAGAAGGCCACTGCGTGTCGTCTCCTTGATCCCTTGGCCGCTCTATAAAGCTCAGACGTCGTCGCTGTTCTTCCTTTCTTTGCTCTGCTTTTCCCGACGTCGCCGATCATCTCCGTTGAGCCCTCGCCGTCGAACCAGCGTCTGTGCCATCACAGCAAAGTGCTCAATAGCTTCGCCTACTCCTTGCGTGCCTAGTCATCCAACTATGGTCACTTGATTTCGCTGGGAATCGTCGCTAGCCGCCTTTCTTCCTCGCGGTCGGCAACCTCTCCGTCGTGCTTGCGTCGTCGTGGCCAGCGCTCTCCGGTGAGCCTTTGCTCTTGCTCAGTGCACCTATAGCTTTGCCTTATTCCTAAGATGCTCTATGACTGATTGATTGCTCATTTTGTCCATCACAGTCACCTGAGCACCGCCGTCGCCGAAGTTTGCTCTGCCATGGCTGCTGTGAACGTCGACCCGCGTCACCATTGCTTCTCCGGTCTCACTCTTTGCTCCAACGTGTTCATGGTGAGCTGCGGAACCTTCCCGTGCCTTTTGTTTACACTCTATTGGCCTTGTTTCGCCGGTGTGGCGCCGCCAAGCTGCCGCGTCCGCCATGGCCGACGTCAAGCTCGTAACTCGCTATAATTGCTCAAGCTAGTGCCTTCAAGCGATGCGGAGTGGTGTGGGGAGTGTTTTGGTACTTTGGCCATCGCCGTTGGTCTCACCGTCGGCGAGTTTTCATCGGTCAGCGCCATCACCATCATGGTCAAGGCAGGAGGTCGGGGATGACATGTGGGGTCACCCTGTCAACGACTGTGTAGTTGAAAAATGAATTTTCTGTTTTTCAGATTTGAATGAATAGTGATAGTTTTTATTATTTTTGTGTAGATTTATTTAGAGCTCCAAAAATTATGAAAATTTTTGTGTGACCTCTCTGTGATGTATATTATTTAAGAAAAATATGAAATGTTGATTTTCAGCAATTTTTTAATGTGATAAAAATTGCTCAATTAATTAATAAATGGGTTTCCATGATTTTTCTAGGCTTAATTAATTATCCAAAAATTATGAAAATTGTTTGCCACTCAGCTATCATGTAATAAACATTTACAAAAATTTTGAGCTCAATTAGAATAAGTTGATTTATTTCATAATTTTGAATTAAATAATTAATTCATAAAAGCAAATAGTAACCTTTAAAGATTTAGGTTTTGTTTGAAATTTTGGATTGAGTGGTGACCTTGGGTCATTAGTTGATAATGATCCTTGGCAATTGATGTATGTGTTATGAAAAAGATTTTGTTCATTTGACTTGCAACTGTACCACGAAGGAAACTTGTATTCGAATTGTTAATTTTACATCCATCATCAAGCATCATGTTTCATATTCCGCATCATGTTAAACATGGCATTGTTACTACGTGTAGTGAACGAAGGTGAACACGTGGTAGTTAATCAAGTTGTGGAGGAGGTTAATCCATCTATTGAGGTCGGATCGGATAATTGTGGAACGTCGTAGGAACCAAACTTTTTCGTCAACGAAGGCAAGCCCCGGATGCATTTAACCCTATCTTGTGTTTTACAAATTTTATCGCTTTTGCTTTTATATACTGCATTAAGTGATAAGGAGTCCAGTGGAAACCTAATTGGTGCATTATCAACCTTGTTTTTCCATATATACCTTGTTACTAGTTTTAATTCGTAAATGACTAGTTATGCTTAGTCATGCTTAGCTGGGTGATTACCTGTCACCTACAAGTTTTAAATGGATCTTTGGTTACTTATGTTATCATGAGATATGAGCATGGGAAGTAATAAATCTAGACCGAGCGGACTCGGTGTGTGAGAGCCACAAGACATGGAGGTCTTATGAGCGGCTTCTTTCCGCCTATGTCGATTAAGGTCCGTCCGTTGTTGAATTGCATGAGGTGAGACTTTGTAGTACTAACCACATACTCCAGTAAGCCTTAACTTGGCTATTCTATTATGAGAATGGCTACTCGCACACTAGGAGTGGAGAGATGGCGGGAATAGCGTGTACCCACGTGGCAATGGGCCGGATTGGTGGGGTACTGTATTCTCGGGTGGCATGGACCCGTTCTTATTTTAGAAGATCCGAGGGTAGGTTGATATATGTAAGTCGGGGACCTGCATATGTCATGTGGTCTAGAATCCCCAGCTGGGTTTATAATCGGTTCGAATTGTCGTTGCTCCTTGGTTATGGAGACTCAACTCACTGTTCATCATCGTAGTTAATAATTGAAACTAGAGCTAGATTTGAGATAGAGTTTGATATGAAGTTCATGATCTCATTACAGATCATGACAGATTCATATATTGTTCTTATGAAGTTTAAATATTGAAATACTGAAATTTTGTAAAGAGCTTTTACGCAAAAGAACTTTGAGTATTGTTAAAGCCATACCTTGATTCCCTGAGCCTGCATTCCTGAGTCTTCTCAGTTTTTATTTCGGTTAAGTCTTGTTGAGTACTTTTGTACTCAGGGTTCATTGACCCTTGTTGCAGGTGAGCCTCATGAGCAGGTCTGTTTTGGACCTTGCTACATGACTATTGTTCCTGTCGATGACGATAAGTGAATGTGTGATCCTTGGGCAGGATGCTTATTTTGTGTGTTATGTTTATGTTAATTATGCCACTCCACTACTACTATGGTTTGTAATAATTATCGAACTTAGTTTGTAAGGTTTGAAACAACTAGTTTGTAAACTAAGTTATCATAAACTTCCACTATTTTACTCTGATGTATATATTTGAATAAATGTTGTAATACTGCAATGACTCTGTAATGTGATCCTACTCAGAAATCATGGATGATTCGGGGTTCCCTGAGGACACCCAACAGACTTCTTAAGTTATCAGGAACATATGCATAGTTGTCAAAGGTCGTTGGACAGTGACAAGTGCATGTGGGTCCTATAATTTAGGAGGTTCTGCCATAGAATGGTATCAGAGCCAGGTTACAAAGTCTTTATTGTGTTGTTTTACAAAAACTTCAAAATGATTTGGGACAAATAAATATAACTTGTTAATTTGGTCCAAATTGCTTCTGGCTTATCTTATTTCATTCTCACCATTCCTTAATTGATTAAAAAGGCTTGTGTGGTGGAGTAGTAATCTTCTTATGCCCTATATAAAAATAATTATGGTTATGTACCTTATAAGCTTTGATGTTTTTGTTCATAAGAACGATTCATGCATCATCATTAATTCACTTGTTACTTCCTTCACCCTAAGTCTAGGTTGGGTAGTGAGTCTGGGTTGAGTTATGTAATCCATCATGGTTACTCTTTAGATTCTGATCTGATGGTCTTAATTGGATTAATCTTGCTTCCTACAGTATGGCTCGCACCAAGGTAATGCCCCATAAGTCCGTTGGACCTAAAGGAGTTCCTCGTCACCAACTTGCCCCTAGAAATGATGGTGCTAGCAATAGCAGCTCTTGGCCTGATCCCCAGGCAGAGATACTAAGGCTTTCAATAGAGTTAGCATAGGCTACTAGGGATAGGGCCTTGGATACCATCTAGATGGGTAAGTTAAAGGATCAATTGAAGTGTCGTACCATGGCTCATAAGAACTATGAGCGTATGTTAGTTCATATGGTGGAAGGGAGAAATGAGGCTTCGCATAGGGAAGATGTAGCTAGAGCTAGAACACATGAGCTAGAATTTTATGTAGAAGATTTAGAAGAACATAATACTACTTTGCATGAAGAAGTCCATAGGTTGAGCAACCTCCTAGATCCAAATCATGAACCTCAAGCTGATGCAATGGACCTTGGTGTCGTCATTGCTGATGATGATGAACTTGAAGAGGAAGAAGAAGAAGAAGATCTAGAGGAATTAGTGATGATTGATGAAAGTGATAATGAAGGCGGAAATGTTTCTGGAATGGATACCAATCATGAGGTTTGATGTGGTCGAGGAGAAGAGTAGAGTTGTAAAATAGGAGATCTAGTTAAGTTAAGTAGTCTTGTTTAGGTGCGGGCTTGTGCTTAAATAAGAAAACCCAATGTAATGTGTTTGCAGTGAGCTCTTTTATATATCTCAATAAAAGCTTGTGAGTAAAGTTTGGTTTGTTATGAACAGATGCCTCGTACTCGTGCTTTGGATATTCATGTTTCTTCACATGAAGAGGGTGGTGTTCCTGATCCACCACTAGTTCCACCAACTTTAGCTGATGCTATGGCAGCACTGGTCCATGTGACCATAGAAAATGCTCGATTGCTTCAAGAGATAGCTCAGAGTAATTAGAATATGGTGCATAATTAGAATATGGTGCAAGGAAACCATGGCCGCAATCATAACAGGCAGGAGGCTACATATGTTGATTTTACAGATACAAGACCCCCAGTGTTCACTAAGGCAGATGAACCACTAGAGGCTAATGATTGGCTTCGGACCATGGAGCAGAAATTTGATCTTATTCTATGCATGGAGATGCAGAAACCTGTGTTTGCTGCCCAGCAACTTAGAGGTGCAGCAGGTGCCTGGTGGGCAAATCTAGTGGCTATGCAACCAGCTGGCATTCCAATAACTTGGGCTGAGTTCCGTACTGCCTTTAGAGCTTATTATATTCTAGAAGGGGTGATGGCCATGAAGCTGGATGAGTTCCTTGCTTTGAAGCAAGTGGATCAAACGATTATGCAATATGTGGATAGATTCAATCACCTATCACAGTATGCATCTGAACATGTCAATACAGATGCCAAGAAAAAGAAATGGTTCATGAGAGGACTGAATACCAAATTACAGACAATGATGACTGCATGTGCCAATATTACTTATCATGAGGCAGTGAATATTGCAATTGCTTCTGAGGAAAAGTATCGGCAGCATAAGGAGATCAAGAAAAAGAAGAGTGTGCCGTCTAGATCTTTTGGTGGAAATCAAAAGAGGCAAAAGATAATCTATCATCCAGTCAACCATTATCGTCCTCCTTATTGTCCGCCGTAGTTTCAAGCCGAGCAACAGTCAAATGTCTATCCTGCTATAACTTACCCGAATTCACAACAGACAAATGCTCCTGGTGGCAATGCTCTAATGTCCTAGGGTCACAATTATCCATGTTACAATTGTGGAAGGACCAGGCATTTCTCCAGGGAATGTCCGTATCCCAAGCAGGCTAATCAAAATTATCAAAAGGCCCCTACCAATCAACAACAGGGTCAAGCACAGAACAAGAACCACAATCAGAATGCTCAGAAGGGCAAAGATGAAAGGAAGACAGGACGGGTGTTCTATATTCAAGCTGGAGAAATTCTAGAAGGGGAGCCAGTGATGATGGGTATGTTTCCTATCGCCAATCACCCTGTTGTTATGCTTTTTTATTCTGGTGCATCTCATTCATTCATTCATTCATTCATCAATAGAACCTTTGTCGTAAAGCATGCAATTCCAATTGGGGAAACAAAGGAAAGTTTCTTTATATAGTCGCCCAAGGGACGTCTGTGTACTAAGGAAATGGTATACCAGGTACCCATAAACCTAGGTGGGCATATTTTTCCCACTACCATGATTATTCTCAAGGATCAAGATATAGATATGATCTTGGGAATGAATTGGATGTATCAGCATAAGGCTGTTATAGATGCTTTGAATAGGACATTAAGGGTGAGTTTGCCTAATAGTAATTCTCAGCTTCTTATCCAACTTCCAACCTTAAGGAGATCATTGGAAAGAGTTTGTGCAACTTTTGTCAAGGAGATTAGAGATATCCCGATAGTTTGTGAATTCCCTGATGTATTTCCTGAGGATTTACTCGGTCTATCACCAGATAGGGATGTTTAGTTTAACATAGAGTTAAAGCCTGGAACAGCTCCGATCTCTTGAAGAGCTTATAGGATGCCTCCCAAGGAATTAGCCGAGTTGAAGACTCGATTGCAAGAGTTGATTGAGAAAGGATTTATTCAACCTAGTTCATCACCTTGGGGATGCCCTGCAATTTTTGTGAAAAAGAAAGATGAGACCCTGAGGTTATGTGTTGACTATCGTCCGCTGAATAAAGTGACCATTAAGAATAAGTATCCCTTACCTCAGATAGACTTGCTTTTTGATCAACTGGCCGGAGCCAAAGTTTTCTCCAAGATTGATTTAAGGTCAGGCTATCACCAAATCAAGATTAAGCCTGAAGATATTCTCAAAACGGCATTTACCACGAGATATGGATTATATGAATACTTGGTAATGTCTTTTAGTTTGACAAATGCCCTAGCTCATTTCATGTATCTGATGAATTCAGTGTTCATGCCTGAGCTAGACAAGTTTGTGGTGGTGTTTATTGATGATATCCTAGTATATTCCAAGAACAAGAAGGAACATGCGGAACATCTCAGAATTGTCCTGACCCGCTTGAGAGAACATCAACTATATGCCAAATTCAGTAAGTATGACTTCTGGCTTAAGGAAGTACAGTTTCTTAGACATGTCTTATCAGCTGAAGGAGTTGCTGTTGATCCAAGCAAAGTTAAGGATGTGCTTAATTAGAAACCGCCAACCACTGTTCATCAGGTTTGGAGTTTTCTAGGAATGGTGGGATATTACCGTCGTTTTATTCTAGATTTCTCTAGAGTATCCAAGTCCATCACTAGGTTGTTGAAGAACCAAGCCAAGTTTGTCTGGCCATCTGAATGTGAAGAAGCTTTCCAAACTTTGAAGAGACTATTAACCACTGCACCAGTATTAGCCCAACCTAATATCGAGAAGTCATTTGATATTTATTGTGATGCTTCTGGTATTGGTATTGGATGTGTATTGATGTAAGAAGGCTGAGTCATTGCCTATGCTTCCAGACAACTCAAGCAATATGAAGAGCACTATCCCATGCATGATCTAGAGTTAGCAGCAGTTGTCTATGCTCTGAAGATTTGGCGCCATTACCTGCATGGTAATACGTGCCATATTTACACATATCACAAGAGTTTAAAGTATATCTTTACTCAATCGGATTTGAACATGCGACAGAGAAGATGGTTAGAATTAATTAAGGATTATGACTTGGAAGTACATTACCATCCTAGTAAAGCAAATGTAGTTGTAGATGCCCTCAGTCGAAAGAGTCATTGCAATTGTCTGACAGTAAGAACAATGGGTTTGACTTTATGCCAAGAGATGGAAAAGTTGAGTATAGAGGTAATTCCACAAGGTAGTTTGGCCAATATAACTGTTGAAGCCACTATTCGAGATCAGATTATTGCTGCTCAGAAAGAAAATAAGGGTATAGCCCATATCAAAGAGAGAATCAAGGATGGGAAAGCGGAATGCTTCAAAGTAGATGATGAAGGTGTGTTATGGTTCAAGAATCACTTAGTGGTACCCAAGGTTCCTGAATTGCGACAGTCAATTCTTGAAGAGGCACACGCTACTAGGCTATCTATTCATCCGGAAAGTAATAAGATGTACCATGACTTGAAACAAAGGTTTTGGTGGACCAAAATGAAGATAGAAATTGCCTGGTATATAGCCAAGTGTGATACTTATCAAATGGTGAAAGCTACACATTTGAGGTCTACAGGAGAGTTACAGCCATTACCTATTCCAGCTTGGAAGTGGAAGGATATTAGTATGGACTTTATCATTGGTCTACCCAAGACATCAAAAGCTTTTGATTCAATATGGGTCAATGTAGATCGACTAACTAAGTCAGCATATTTTCTTCTAGTCAAGAGTATATATCCTACTATCCAGTATGCCAAGATGTATCTAGCAAGAATCATGAGTCTACATGGAGTACCAAAAACCATAGTGTCAGATCGGGGTACACAGTTTGTCTCCAGCTTTTGGAAACACTTGCATACTTCGTTAGGTACCAAACTCCTGTATAGTACAGCTTATCATCCCCAGACTAATGGTCAGACTAAAAGGGTCAATCAAGTACTTGAAGATATGTTAAGGTGTTGTGTCCTTAACTATTCTAAGAAGTGGGATGAATGTTTGCCTTTGGCTAAGTTCTCATACAACAATAGTTATCAGGAGAGCATTATAATGGCTCCATTTGAAGCACTCTATGATCGTAGATGCAGAACATCACTGAGTTGGTCTAAGCCCAGAGAAAGAAGGTTCTTTGGAGTTGACCTTGTGAAAGAAATAGAAGACAAGGTTAGGCAAATACAAAGTAATTTGAAGATAGCTCAGTCCCGACAAAAGAGTTATGCAGATAGACGACGTAGACCATTGGTGTTTAACAAGGGAGATTTTGTATATCTGAAGGTATCACCAATGAAGGGAGTTACCCATTTTGGTGTTAAAGGTAAGTTGGCACCTCGATATATTGGGCCATTTCAAATTTTAGAGAGGTATGGAAAAGTGACAAATCGCTTGAAGCTACCCAAACATCTTTTAGCTGTGCATGATGTGTTCCATGTTTCTCAATTGAAGAAGTGTCTCCGACTGCCTGAGCAGAATGTTGAGGTTGAAGGAGTGGAACTTGAACCTGATTTGACCTATTCTAAATATCCTATCCGAGTTTTGGATTAGAAAGATCATGTCACACGAAGAAGGACAATCAAGTTTTACAAGATACAATGGAATCAACATTCTAAAGAAGAAGCTACTTGGAAATCTGAAGATTACTTGCTAGAAAAATTTCTAGAGTTTCTTGCGTCAATATAGAGTAATGTCAGTTGAGCTCGGTTGTTACAAATTGTGTTTTGTAAAGAGACCTCAGCTGTTTTATGGATAGGTTTTGGGTGTTTTTGGACTAACACATTTCCTTTTCCATTACTTACCCTATAGCTTTGAATCTCAGGGCGAGATTTCTTTTAGGGGGAAGGATTGTAACACCTCGGGTGTTTAAATACTAAAACCTGCCATGTCATCATATGCATTGCAAAGCATTTGGCATTTAGTAAAAACTTTGATATGCATACACTAAAACAAGTTTACCTTTATGTGGTATGTGTTGAATTGTATTGTTTGAATCAAGTTTAAAATTTGGTTTGGATTTGAATTTTCTAGAAAACCCTCATTTTCAGTATTTAAATTCTACCCTAAAAACTCATTTCAAAATCTAAGCACATTTTGGGGTTGAGTCTTAAAGCAAAAGTGTAGAGCTTGTCAAGTTATACAAAGTTTGTTTTTGGAGTTTTCAAAGTTGTTATGAAAAAATTGAAGTAATTTGAAAAGGCGAAATTCGTTAAATGTCCCCTATTTGAATTCAAAAGTTCATTTCAAAATGTAGACTGAATTAGGGGTGGTTATAAAAAGCAAAGTTATAGAACTTTGAATTTTGAGCAACTTTTATTTTTGGAGATTTTGTAGTTGTTATACAAATTTGGGAGTAATTTGGATGTTAAAACGAATGGCAATTCTGTAATTATAGTGAACAGTGCCACGACCACCGCCGTCCTTCTGCTCGGTTCCAGACACGCCTGTGGCCGCTCTTGGCTTCGCGCTGGCGTGGAGAAGGCCACTACGTGTCATCTCCTTGATCCCTTGGCCGCTCTATAAAGTTCAGACGCCGTCGCCGTTCTTCCTTTCTTTGCTCTGCTTTTCCCGACGTCGCCGATCATCTCCGTCGAGCCCTCACCGTCGAACCAGCGTCTGTGCCGTCACAGCAAAGCGCTCAATAGCTTCACCTACTCCTTGCACGCCTGGTCATCCAACTGTGGTCACTTGATTTTGCTGGGAATCGTCGCTAGCCGCCTTTCTTCCTCGCGGTCGGCAACCTCTCCATCGTGCTTGTGTCGTCGTGGTCAGCGCTCTCCGGTGAGCCTTTGCTCTTGCTCAGTGCACCTCTAGCTCTGCCTTATTCTCGAGATGCTCTATGACCGGTTGATTGCTCATTTAGTCCATCATAGTCGCCTGAGCACCGCAGTCGCCGAAGTTTGCTCCACCGTGGCCGCTGTGAACGTCGACCCGCGTCACCGTTGCTTCTCCGGTCTCGCTCTTTGCTCCAACGTGTTCATGGTGAGCTGCTGAACCTTCCCTTGCCTTTTGTTTACACTGTAATAGCCTTGTTTCACTAGTGTGGCATCACCGAGCCGCCGCGTCCGCGATGGCCGACGTCAAGCTCGTAACTCGCTATAATTGCTCAAGCTAGTGCCTTCAAGCGATGCGGGGTGGTGTGGGGAGTGTTTTGGTACTTTGGCCGTCGCCGTTGGTCTCACCATCGGTGAGTTTTCGTCGGTCAGTGCCGTCGCCATCGTGGTCAAGGCGGGAGGTCAGGTATGACATGTGGGGTCACCCTGTCAGCGACTGTGTAGTTGAAAAATGAATTTTTTGTTTTTCAGATTTGAATGAATAGTGATAGTTTTTGTTATTTTTGTGTAGATTTATTTAGAGCTCCAAAAATTATGAAAAATTTTGTGTGACCTCTCTGTGATGTATATTATTTAAGAAAAATATGAAATATTGATTTTCAGCAATTTTTGAATGTGATAAAAATTGCTCAATTAATTAATAAATGGGTTTTCATGATTTTTCTAGGCTTAATTAATTATCCAAAAATTATGAAAATTGTTTGCCACTTAGCTATCATGTAATGAACATTTACAAAAATTTGAGCTCAATTAGAATAAGTTGATTTATTTCATAATTTTGAATTAAATAATTAATTCAGAAAAGCAAATAGTAACCTTTAATGATTTAGGTTTTGTTTGAAATTTTGGATTGAGTGGTGACCTTGGGTCATTAGTTGATAATGATCCTTGGCAATTGATGTATGTGTTATGAAAAAGATTTAGTTCGTTTGACTTGCAACTGTACCGCGAAGGAAAGTTGTATTCGAATTGTTAATTTTACATCCATCATCAAGCATCATGTTTTGTATTCCGCATCATGTTAAACATGGCATTGTTACTACGTGTAGTGAACGAAGGTGAACATGTGTAGTTAATCAAGTTACGGAGGAGGTTAATCCGTCTGTTGAGGTCAGATCGGATAATTGTGGAACGTCGCAGGAACCTAACTTTTCCGTCAACGAAGGCAAGCCCCGGATGCATTTAACCCTATCTTGTGTTTTACAAATTTTATCGCTTTTGCTTTTATATACTGCATTAAGTGATTAGGAGTCTAGTGGAAACCTAATTGGTGCATTATCAACCTTGTTTTTCCATATATACCTTGTTACCAGTTTTAATTCGTAAATAACTAGTTATGCTTAGTCATGCTTAGCTGGGTGATTACCTGTCACCTACAAGTTTTAAATGGATCTTTGGTTACTTATGTTATCATGAGATATGAGCATGGGAAGTAATAAATCTAGACTAAGCGGACTCGGTGTGTGAGAGCCACAAGACATGGAGGTCTTGTGAGCGGCTTCTTTCCACCTATGTCGATTAAGGTCCGTCCGTTGTTGAATTGCATGAGGTGAGACTTTGTAGTACTAACCACATACTCTGGTAAGCCTTAACTTGGCTATTCTATTACAAGAATGGCTACTCGCGCACTAGGAGTGAAGAGATGGCGGGAATAGCATGTACCCACGTGGCAATGGGCCGGATTGGTGGGGTACTGTATTCTCGGGTGGTGCGGACCCGTTCTTATTTTAGAAGATCTGATGGTAGGTTGATATATGTAAGTCGGGGACCTGCATATGTCATGTGGTCTAGAATCCCCAGCTGGGTTTATAATCGGTTTGAATCATCGTTGCTCCTCGGTTATGGAGACTCAACTCACTATTTATCATCATAGTTAATAACTAAAACTGGAGCTAGATTTGAGAAAGAGTTTGATATGAAGTTCATGATCTCATTATGGATCATGACAAATTCATATATTGTTCTTATGAAGTTTAAATATTGAAATACTGAAATTTTGTAAAGAGCTTTTACGCAAAAGAACTTTGAGTATTGTTAAAGCCATACCTTGAATCCCTGAGCCTGCATTCCTGAGTCTTCTCAGTTTTTATTTCGGTTAAGTCTTGTTGAGTACTTTTGTACTCAGGGTTCATTGACCCTTGTTGCAGGTGAGCCTCATGAGCAGGTCTATTTTGGACCTTGCTGCATGACTGTTGTTCCTATCGATGACGATAAGTGAATATGTGATCCTTGGGCAGGATGCTTATTTTGTGTGTTATGTTTATGTTAATTATGCCACTCCACTACTACTATGGTTTGTAATAATTATCGAACTTAGTTTGTAAGGTTTGAAACAACTGGTTTGTAAACTAAGTTATCATAAGACTTCTGCTATTTTACTCTGATGTATATATTTGAATAAATATTGTAATACTGCAATGACTCTGTAATGTGATCCTGCTCAGAAATTGTGAATGATTCGGGGTTCCCCGAGGACACCCGACAGACTTCTTAAGTTACCAGGAACATATGCATAGTTGTCAAAGGTCATTGGATAGTGACAAGTGCATGTGGGTCCTATAATTTAGGTGGTTCTGCCATAGAAGCTCTTGGACAACGCCAAGCCGGCTAGGGGCAAAGCCCCAAGAGTAATAGACGCAAAATCAACCAGCTTAATGAAGAAATCAAGTGCTCAAGCTTGCTAAAATGATGCTCTCACTTAATCCACTCTCCTTTCACTCAAAACCCTAAGGGAATCGAAGATTAGAGCAAAGGGGGAAGGAGAGGGGTGCTTTAGTTGCTTGGGAGCTGTTGAGCATGAAGTGGGTCAGCTATGAATGAGTCTGTCATGGTTAGAAGTGAAGAGAGTGGTATTTATACTCTAAGTGAAAATCTAACCGTTCAGATCTATGTCAGAAGTTCCGATGCAAATCTCAGGACTTCCGACGTTAACAGGAAGGACTGTTCACACAGGGTCAGAAGTCCGCGCGTGCAAGTTAATGTCGAAAGTCCCAGCAAACGTCGGGACTTCCGACGGTTGGAAGTTCTGACGTGCATCAGGAATTTCGACGAGCGCAGTTAAACAACCAGCCAGCACCGTTGATGCTAGGACTTCTAATGCACGTCGGGAGTTCTAACGAGCATAGATAGCCGGCCAATAGAACCATCGATGTTGGGACTCCTGACTTGGGTTGGGACTTCTGACTGTTGGGAGTTCCGACTCACGTCGGGACTTCCGACATCCATAGTCACCGCGAAGGCTAAGTGACTAGAGTCAGAACTTTCGGCAAAAGTCGTGACTTTCGACTGTCGGGAGTTCTGACTTACGTCGGGACTTCCAACACCGACAGTCATAGAAAATTATTCTATGTGCTCGTGAAGTGCTAGAGTATCTCTATTTTGATTTTATTTTTATGCTTGAGCAATCTATCTTCCTCAGACCAACTAAGTTTGCATCCCTCTATATAGTGCGGTGGATCCTAAACTCAAAAGCAAAAATAAAACCTTTGGAGAGCGCTTTGAGTTCGTCCACCTTTACAACTTCAAAAATTGAGGGATACCATTTCATCTTTATCAACTCTTTGATTCTTTGATGGGACTAATAGCTGCGATGTCTCATTAAGATCACATTAGTCCCTAATTTGGATGTCATCAATACACCAAAACCCACATAGGGGGTAAATGCACTTTCATAAATGATTCTTACGCAGCGTAAGTTAGTGTACCTATAGAAGATTGATTCGATAAAACTAGTGCCACTATCCTAGATAGACCATATTACTATGGCTTATACTTATTTACATAATTTATCACATCCTACCTTTTACAAAACTTTTGTTGATCAAATTTTAGGTTTTGAAAAGAGTTTTTAAACACGTAGACTCATTATTGGCTCTGATACCACCTATGGCAGAACCACCCAAAATAACACGCTTTTGGAGACGCTCGTCTTCCACTAGACACTAAGCACCTTGAAAGTGAGCTATCTCGGATAGTTCCATCGAGCACACCCTAAGAGAGAACTCGAACAATCCATATTTTACCGCCAAGATCTAATAATGAGTACAAGCTTACAATACTTAGTCTATTTTATACAACAAGAGTTCTTAGAAATTATTTATTACAATACTAGAGTTCAGAGTGCGATAATGAAACAGCTAAATAAAAATAAACATCTAGTGAAAACGATACAAGGATCCGTCTGTACCCACCAGAAGAATCCTCCACACAAGAACTACTCCTCAAGCTGCAACTGCAACATGGGTAAAAATAAACCCTAAGTATAGAATGTACTCGCAAGACTTACCCGACTAGTGAGAATAGTTTCCTGACTCTCAAGGATATGATAGACATTATGGGTTTGTTGTTTTCCTTTGTTTACGAAAGAGCATTACTAATAGTACGTCCTTAGTGTCAAGTTTTATTAGCAGTCATAATTACTTTATTAGCTAACTATTCTAGGTAAGCACCTGGTCTACTTTCAAGCAAGGGTTAAGCAATTAGAACTATTTCACCATGTTTTATCTTCCAGTTCTTACTACGGTGCTAGACCATAGCCAAGTCGCACCGTCTCACGGAAACGACGATTTGTGAACCAATGTATCCCAGCTGGGTACCCTGAAACACACGTCCCGCTTGCGCCCCTGGCACAAGCAAGACTAACCCATTCCACTCCTATCACAGGGTCCAAGTTCTCGTCCAAACTTGGACTCCAAGCCCCCACACTTGAGACCCGGTCTCAATATGGTACTTAGACCTCCACCTTTCTTCGCCTCCAATCAGTCGGTCCAAAAAGAGCTGGAACGCACGATAAGAGCGTAACGAGCCTTCCCGCTTCCATAAGTAAATATGTGCTCAGGATAATAAGTCTGTGACATGACTACCATCCACAGCAATAGACGGTCCTTAATCGACACGAACAAGAAAAACAGTGTAACCAAGCTCAGCCCCATTGGCCGCAAGACACAACCTGTTACACCCACCAATATCCATACTATATCCATGTTCGGTCTCCATTTTCTTTTCATCATTTTATTATGAGAGTAATAATAATAATCACCTATTGTGAGTAACAGCAGGTTACTCACGCTACCAAAAACCTAAGCATAGCAGCTACTCGAACTTACACTAGTAAGACTCTTAGGACAGGTATATCTATGCATGTGATTTTCATAAAATTCTAGTAAAGAGCATTTAACTACCCTAATGCTTAGTCTATTCTAAAGCCACAAAAATTACAGTGAGCACATAATAATACAATGAAGCTACTATAAAAATTTTAGGACTAAAGTTATCACCAATTTACCAAAAAAAAATTCATACAATAATTAACTTAATATTATTAAGCATCCTTAATTGATTTAATAGCCCCTAATGTCAACACATATAAACATGAACTAAATACACCAATAGATAGAGCACAATATTAGGAACCTAACAAAATTTGTTTCATAATTTTTGGATACCTACATGATTTTATATTAATTACCAAAGATCAGCTCAAAAATTAAATTACAAAACAATTTCTAATTCCTTATGAAAACAAAAAACGAATCTCTCCGCGCGGCCCACACACGCGGTGCAGCGTGCGCATGCACACGCAGCTAGCTGACCCAGCCCACGCAACGCAGGTCGCCCCGCGACAGAGAGAGCCCGCGCATGAGGCACTTTTGCAGCCAGCACCCCAGATTCTTCCCAAACTGCATCGGAGTCCTATCACTATTCCTATCACTCACAACTACTCTCGGTGACCATGCGCGTGGCGGCGCGGTGAGCGGCGGCATAGAGAAGCTACGCCGGCCACTAGAGGTCCACTTCGACCCGTCGGTCGGGCCAACACTCATCTAGGGTTCCACTACCTACACCTAGCAGTGACGTGGGGCTGTGGGACAAACTAGAGATGGCTACAGCGACACGTGGCTGGCCATGACGGTGGCAGCCGCGCCGATGAACTAGAGCTACTATGGTCCCAACCCGCTACCATGAGAGCATCAAGGGACTACCATAAGCCAAGCCATAGTGAGGGTTGGAGCGGAGAGCGACGGAGGGAGGCTGACCGCATGTGGCCGAACCATGCAGCGACGTATCATGGTGGCATAGTCGCATCAGCGGCGGAGTAGAGGCGGTAGTGACTGGACTGGGGTGCGTAGGGCTAAGAGGAGAGCAAGGCGAATGTAGTGGCACAAGTAATTGGGCTCGGGTGGAGAAATGGAGGTCTGCCCTCGGTCATGGCCGAGGCACGGCCTTAACGGCACGTCGGTGGAAAGGAGCCAAATTGGTGCTTGGCCGGGGCACCATCATGGTTGTGCAGGGTCCAGCGGCAAGAAGATGGGAGGGCGAAGGTGTAGACGGACGGAATTGAGTAGAGGTGACCGCTCTCTGGCTCGCACGTGGACGCGGCTCGACGGCGGTAGAGAGATGAGAATAGAGAGAGGGCGGTGGGGGTATAGCCGGTGGCTCGGCGTGTGCGCGCCTTGGCTAGATGTGGTTGGCACGACCGTGGTGACCGTAGTGCCATCAATGGAAAGGCAACGGCAAGCACGGCCACGTGCGCGCGGCATCCAATCGCGCCAGAGGCCCAACGCAAGGATGACGCGATGGCAGCGGCAGTGGCTGCGTCGCGATGCACGGTGAGCTGGCAGCACGGCAGCCCACAGGATAGGGGCAGCCGCACGGCCGCGTGAGCAGCAGCGGTGGCCCCACACCGCAGCGCCCCGATGGACCGGATGGCCGGCAAGGCTAGCCGAGCACGGATAGCGCGCGGGCATGCTCAAGACGCACCAACGTCGTGCCCCTGAGGCGTGATGACCGCACCCACTCAGGGAAACAGGCCGAGGACATGTTGTGCATGGTTTTTAAAGCTCCCACCGCGACTAAACCGCTGCTACAAAACCTAAACGGTCTTAGCTACACCTAAGATGGTATATGAGACTACCAAATCGGGCTATAACACTACACCACTCCTTAACTCGATTTCACAAAATAAATCACCAAACATTGCACTGTCGTGCTGCTTATATATACTTAAATTATTCTAAGTCCTTGAGCTGAATTTGATTTCAAGTTTCATTTTTAGGCTATTAAAAATGTTGGCTAGCAATGTTATTTTTCCACAACAAGTATTTCATTGTCGTCTGCAAAGTTCATATTTTAAACTTTAGTTAAGTGTCACATGTGTGTTCTATAGTGTTTTTGTTCAATCAAAATTGGTTTACAACCCTACTTGTTAACTGTATGAGTTATGGAGTAACTTTTTGTTTAACACTTTTATTGATCGATTTAATTGCAATGCTTCATCTATGCACTCCATCACATGCACTAACACATAAATATGATGCTCATAACATATCTTAGTAAATGATTTAGGGTGTAACACCGAGGGTGTTACAGTAGCACTTCTGTGTTTGGATACTCAACTATCCAGTTGGGTGACGTGAAGTACCAATCTAACTGCTCCAGCAACGGGTTTGATTGCATGTTGCTCCAAGTGTAGGCTCTCCCCTTCAGAGGTAGCTCAACGAGGCCCAGATGGCCAACTGCATCATTGAAGATGAAAGTATCACCCAGATTCCCTCCAGTCATGTTGCGGTTGCTTAGTGACCGATAGAAATTAAAATTGCCCCAAAAAATCCAGTTTTCATCATCATCAATGTCATGACCTCTAAACCAACTGATGAAATCAGAACGAGCCGGTTCAACGCACGGACCGTAGACTGTGGTTAATTTTCAGGTCTCATTGTTATGCATGGAACAAAAGCTCAATGTAATACCAAACTGTTGCTTATCGAGGACCACTCCCATGAAGATAGCACTGTTCCAGATAACTAGAATACAGCCCGACGCACCAAACAGATGCAGCCTGTTTGGTTGGCTGGTTTGTATCATTGCTGGTTGGCTGGTTTGTATCATTGCTGGTTCGTGAAGAAGTACTGCTGGCTAGTTTGTGTGAGAAAAATACTGTTCCGGCTGGAAATTTACGATCGTTTACGACAAGCCACAGCCAAACGAACAGGCTGATGGAATATAATCAAACTTATCAAATCGTTTGGGTGCAAACTTTCTAGGCCCTGTTCGCTTCGCTGAAAAAACAAGCCGAAACACTGTTCTGGCTGAATTGTTGTGAGAGAAAAATACGGTTCCAGCTGAAAAAGACAAATTATAAGAGAAGCGAATAGAACCTATATGAGATATCATATCAAAGAGTTCACGTTTTGTCTCCTGCAGACAGACTAAAGAACAAGAACTCCCTTCTATCTTGTCTCGGACCCCATCCCGTTTTTCTGACGCATTGATACAGAGGATATTCCAACAAAGTATATGCCAACTACGTGAATTCATCGATGATCATGTAAAAAGATGCGATATCCAATGTCACTAGGAGCATCAGGTGAAGATTACGCCAACCATCCAGATTGACGATTGATGTAGTGGCACACATCAGATAGATACTAAGATAAAGCACCCAGGAACATAGAGTTTAAACTTAACACCAACAGAGTGTTGTGCCCACACACGACAAGGTTCAGAGACTTAGCAAGGTTCACACGACAAGACACATGACGATTATGAAACAAAAGACTGATAAAAGGATAACTGATAGTGATGAGGCAAAAGATGAGCAGCTTCCCAGGTACTGCTTCACCAGATTCACTCGGCAACATTATCATCTTGAACCTGTGGAGGGGGCGCCTGCATCAGCGTGTCTTCAGTGAGATCACTAGGATCCACACTGCATTTGACTCCCTAGTCCTGCAGAACAGAGATAGAAACTGGGCCGGCTTCACCAGTAGCCTCATCAATCTGGACCACCTAATTCCTGCATCTTTTGGACGGTTCCTTCTCAATCCTGACAGGGCAGTAGCCTTCATGGCCAGCTGAAAGTCTCGAGCTGCGACGGACACTTTTCTGAACCAAAGGGGTACGAGCATCGCTGTTAGAGACCACCTCAGGTAAGGACATGTTTTTTCTCTTCTGCCTGGTCTGGTTAGCTTTGCGGCCCCTGGCTGTAGTTGGGCTGGGCCTAATCTGCTTCGTTTGACATTCAAACTCTGCTGGGACAGATTCAGTGCTGCTCACAATGCCATCTTCACTAATGATCAATTGTGGGGAGGCAGTCTGCTGAGGAGCTTTGCGTCTAGCTGCAACTGCGTCTGGCCAAATCTGCAATGCCAGTGCATCCAGGACCGGGCGCCATGGAACTATCTCGAGGCCTGTTGGAGCTGGGATCTGAGTGTCTGCATTCTGCTCTGTCACTGAATTCTGTTCTGTCACCAATGCTTTATCAATGAAGATCAGTTGCATAACTATGGTGGATGGACCAGCCTTACTACGTCCAAGCAGGCTTTTCCTCTGAAAGAGGCTGATAGTTGCACAGTGGTTCTGAATAGCAGCAAAACGCAGGCTGTCCTCATTGGGGGTGGAGGAGGCATCACTAGACGAAGTACTATCATCTGAGAGCTGAATCACCTCATCAATGGAGATATCAGGTCCATCAGCACGAAGAAACGTCATCGAGGAGCCAGATAAACCCAGGTCGAGCAAATCTTGAGGAACAGCTGGATGCTGAGGAACCTGATTTGCCTGCATCTGATTTCCCTGCACATTGTCGGCTACAAAGATGGCTGGGTTCAACTGTGGCCATGGCTCCCCACCTTCAGGCTCAGCATCAACTTCCATCCCCTCATCGGCATCATCAACCTCCATGTCATCATTGCCCACCATCCCGGCCTGTGCTTGCTGATGCTGTTGCACAGGGTGTGGCTGATGCTGTGCTGGGTGTGGGTGAGGATTTCCACCGAAAAAACCCAGATTGGTAGCTGCACCTTGTTGCTCGTTTTCCCAATTGGGCTCTAGCGGATTGGGACCCATGACGACTGGAGCATGCTCTGGATGGGGCTCACCGTCAAAGGGGACTGGGTCTTCTTCAGCAGGGAAGGCGTCTGGAAAATGCCCATCAAGGATGTAAACAGGCACTGACCAAGAACGACCCATACAATTAGGCTTCTCGGCACTCTATCTGGGCTAAGAAGCAGAACTTGCAGAAGAATTCTAGACTTGTTTTTGTCCCTGTGCCATACTAGCAATCGGCCATAGGGTGCAACAGCGGTTCTGATGTATAGGTCTTTTTGGAAATCCAATGGGAAGGCAAGAAACATCAACCGGCAAACCCGAATATAAGTGCAAGGTCTGTGATTGATTCCATCATCATGTTTAACAACTCTGACAACATGGTTCTGTCCTAGATTGAAAGGAGATTCTCTGACTAACTTATCCCGTTGTGCAACAGTACGGAGCCTGATCAAACCAAGAACAAGAGGGGAAAGATGAGCAGCTTCAGTACTAACCCTCTGTTCATGGTGCAGGAAGTTGCAGACAAAGTTGAGCGTCGGGCGGAGTTGATCGGCATGAGCCGGCATAGGATCGATAGAGACAATGGCATGGTCGTCGTGCTCTCTGGTTGGCTCACCACCGGGAGCCAGCCGTCCTCTGGCCGGGCGATTCCAGCCATGGTTGACGGTGAGGCCGGCGACGAGGAAAGCTTGGGGATTGACAGGGAAGTTGGCCATCGCGCCAATGTCGTCGCCGTCGAAGATGGGAGTGGGGTTTTCTGTGGGTTGGAGATGAACAGTGGACGGTGACGGCGGATGCAAAGAGGAATAGGGTATTCCCTGTTCTTGGTTAAGGGGAGCTGAAGCGTCCGGCTGGGACGGCGGACTTGTATTAGATTGGAAATTTTCTTGCTCTTGTTCCAAGTTTTTAGAAACCGAAAAATCCGTTGCTCCGGCACGGGAATCGAGGACAAGATTACTAGAAGGCGATATTTCTTCCCGTGGTGCACTCGGCTGAGGGTGGACGGGTATCTTGGGCCTCCACTCAAGCTGTGGATTAGATTGGGTTGTTTGAGCTTTGGGTCTCCATTCCCAGATGGGCTTAGGTGGTTTGGATCGGGCAGAGGGACAACGCCTCTTAATATGGCCCAGATTAAAACAGAGAGAACACCTCACTTTGGAGCGACAAAAACGCCTAGTATGGCCCAAGTCCCGACAATGAGAGCACTTCACGGGCCGACCCACCCACTTTGAATTTGAAATTGGATTGGGGTCACGGGATCCCACCACCGATTTCGCCGTGTTCATCGGCTTATCATTGCTGCCACCGGGATCTCTCCGGAGGATCGACGGAGATCCAAAAACCAAACGTTCAGGCAAATTGCTTGGATCCAAATGGCTGGAAAAGGAGCCAAAGGAGAGAGAGATATTCTGTTGATGCTTGACTTTGGGAGGAGATTGAACGACTGGTTTGGCAAAATGAACATGTTTCAACTTTCCTTTCTTTTTGGCCTCCTTTTTGGCCGATCTGGAGAGGACCTTGGTCCATTCCTTCTCCTGTTCAATCTCCCAGGCACGTTTTTCTCTCTCCCAATGAGGGGTGCCATTGTTCCAGAGATGAAAATACACATCAAAACTAGAAGTTGTGATGTGACAGAGTCTATAAATATGGAACCCAACCTCCTTGGAGAAAACCAAGAAACGGAAGTGGTTGTTGCTGAAAAATTTGACATGAAAATCTAGAGCCCTACCACCCAAACAAGATTGCAAAGCGAGAGCGACTGATTCCTCCGTTAAACGAAACAGGAATCTCCGAAAAGTAACCAAGAGGAAGAAAGATCCATCAGGTGAAGGGTGCGGATGATGTACCGGCGACTTGAAGCGCTGCCGAACTTCATCTTGGAACACCAGACCCCGGTCGAAATCAAGTCGATCGACCAGGTCCGATGAGGATCCCATGATGATCAACAGTCACCAAAGGATCACTGGCGAAGCCCATGGTTGCCGGCGGAGGGGGACGGCGTGGAGGGGGGGGAGCACGGTGAGGGTGGGGAGAGCCATTCTTAGGGCTAAAAATGCATAATGAGGGAGGACCTTACTAGCAGCGGAAGGCCCCTGTCCCTACTTCTTGAAACTACACTAGAGAATGCATTTTTTATGCTTTGTTAGAAGCTGCTGCAATTCAGGGTGCAGTACACTTGAGAAGGTGGGCTAACAACTAATTCCTCCATCACAAATAAATTAACTTTTATGGTTATCTTAAGTCAATTTTTTTAAGTTTAATCTAATTTATAGGCAAAAAAAACTATAATACTTCCCTCGGTTTTTGTTTACTTATCACCAACCTTTTACCGTAGCAGATTTGGCCAACCCTTTTTTCTTCTAAAAAATCTTAGATACTTCAAAGTATATACCAATAATCAAGTATGTAAAATGAAGGATCATATATGTGAAAACTTGATGTATCTACAAATCTTTTGCAGAAAAAACACATGGTAAAAGTTCGGTGACAAGTAAACGAAAACGGAGGGAAGTACCAAATAAGCATACTATGGTATATCTAACGATACTATGGCTTGAATTCGAGGAATGGATCCTCTGATCTGTGAGCAGAGCAAGACAGCTGATGACTGGCAAAATGGATATCCGTATGAAACCATCCTTTTCTGAGCTCAACGGATTTCAAATGAGATTGAGATGTATACTGACGATGCTGAACGAATGTAGCAGATTGCCATGACAGCTATATTGTTACTATCTTTATGTTCCTTTTGGAATGTACCACTATCTATATATTTGCTTATGAATACACTAATCTCAATTTTGTTGTTCTATCCTCTTCGATCCGATACACTGGTCGCACAGCTCGTTATTGTTACAGCGAAACGGAGAATAATCAGGGTGAGGGAGAGAGAAATAAAATAGAAAAAAAAAACTCGCGCCGTCGCACCACTCGCTCCCAGCCTCTCAGATGTCAGAGCAACCTGTCGGACAGGCTCGGCAGGCGGCGGAAGAAGTTGACCGCCGGCGGGGGCATAGGGTCCCGGAACATCGGGTGGCGCAGGTAGTAGAACCCGCTGGCCACGGCCACCATCTTGGGCGGCATGGCGTACAGCGCGACGGCCACGGCGAAGCTCACGCCCACGAAGATCCGGCTGGCGCGCGGGTCCCGCCAGCTCACCAGCGCCTGCAGCCGCTCGCCCTGCGCCGACACGTCGCCCATGACGCGCTGCACCCGCCCCGCCAGCGTGCGCAGCCGCTCGTACCGCAGCCGGAGGACCTCGGGCGGCGGCACCGGGTCGAACTCCTCCTCCAGCTCGTCGCCGTCCACCGTGTCGGCCTGCGACAGCCGCGCGTCCATGCCGGCGGGGCCCCGGGGCCGGAACCGGTAGTACCACACGCCGATCATGAACACGTACAGCGACGCCGTGGGCACCACCAGCTCCGGGTACCACACCAGGACGAGGTAGAGCGCGTGGACCAGCACGGTCGTCGACGGGTTGCGCCACCGCTGCACGCCGTCCAGCCACCGCGCCAGACCCACGGCCCAGGCGAGCACCCCCATGATGCGGAACCAGTTGGCCTTGGCGCGCCGCACGCTCCACGTGTGCGCGTCCGCGTCCAGCATGTACTTCACCACCTCCGGCCCCAGCGGCGGCTCCGAGCGCGCCAGCCACGTGGCCACGGTGCGCACGGCCGCGCCCCGGAGCGCCTCCTGCTGCGCGACGCCGATCGGGCGCAGGTAGTGCATGCGCGGCAGCAGCGGCGTCGTGTACGTGCCCCACGTGTCCGGGAGCTGCGCCGGTGACGATAACCGCACGGCGAGCTGCACCTCGCCCATCTTCTTCAGCCCCGACCGCAGCAGCACCAGCAGCGGGTACGACGCCGTGTACGCCCGGTTGCTCTCCAGCGTGGACACGCGCACCCGCACCTTCCCGATGCGGTAGTCCTGCCGCTCGTCGCCGGGGCCGGCGAACATGCGCCAGTTGTCGAACACGGCGACCGTGAGCACAGTGCACGGGTCGTACACCTGCCACGTGTACTGCTCGTTCCACCGTGGGTTGAGGCTGTCGGTGATGGTGCGCGTGCGCACCCACTTCTTGCCGTACTTGGCCACGCAGTACGCGTCCGTCGACCCCTTGGCGCCTCCCTTCGTCTTCATCGGCAGCAAGCCGCACGCTCCGATGATGCCGAGCTCCAGCACGCCCACCGGCGGCTTCCACAGCTGCTTCGCCGTCGGCCGGTAGTCACTGCACACGTGCGCCGCCTCGTCGAGCACGTGGTACCCGCCTTCCAGGCAGAGCCGAAGGTGCAGCCGCCCGGAGTAGAAAGCCGGCGGGCCGCCGGCGTTGCCGGGAGGCATGCCGATGCCTGACGTCCCGCCTTCGAGGGTGAACCATCTCGACGCGACGATCTGCCGCTCGTCGAGGCGCTGCTCTATGGTGGTCACCGGGATGGTTGCGTGGCCGAGGAGCGCGGGTTCCTTGATCATGGACCGATCCTCCACTAGCACGATGATGTTGTCGTCGAGCGGCTCGGACGCGACGAACATGAGGTCTTCGGACCACGCGAACGCGGAGCCGCTGCTGCTGGCCACTGACCGTCGTGTCCGCGCCGACTGGAAGCCAAGCTGTATCTTGACGCGCACGTCGAACGGCAGCCCCGGCAGCGGCGCCGGGACGCGCAGGTCCTGCGCCTCGATGACGGACGCCCTCAGGTACCAGAGCTTGGGCGACTGGTACACCTTGGAGCGCGTGTACGCGGCGTACGGCGCGTCGGTGTTCCACGCCTCCGGGAACGAGTCGTCGGCCTGCGTGCCGATCCACACCGCCACCATGATGTCCCCCGTCACCATGCCGGGCTCGCCGCCCTCGAGCCTATACCACTGCGGCGCCAGCGGGCCATCGGGCTGGTCGCGGACAGGCACGTCGGAGAGGTCGAAGCACACGCCGCCGAGGAAGGCTTCGGCAGGGGAGGGCGCGCCTCCGTCCCACACGGAGATCTCCAGCGTGGGCTCCGGCCTGGCGTGGCTGATGGCGAACACCTGGTTCCATTCGGGGTTGCCGGTGCCGGAGACGTCGCGGCCAGGCCGCGACCGGAGCGAGTGCGGGCCGGCCTGGACCTTGACGTACGGACCCTCGCAGGCGCGTATGCCGCGCACCCGCACGACGCGCACGAAGAGGTAGCGCATCGGCTCCACCAGGTCGTACGACGACGACTGCACCGGCTCCACGGACTCGCCGGTGGACACAAACCGCCCCGGGATGACGCGGGGAGAGGGCGCGTAGTAATCCGGGCCCAAGCCGCCGCTCGGGTGGCGCACGACGCGGACGCGCTCCGTGGCCATCCGCGTCTTTTGCACCTCGGGAGGGTACTGGTCGCTGGATTCCGGTTCCAGCGCTGGCCCTGGCTCCGGCTGCGGCGGCTCTGGTGGCGGCTTCATTGACCCGTGTGGCCCGTGTACCGGCGGCGGCATCATGGGGCCGTGGGGGCCGTGCGGCCCGTGCATCGGCGGCATCATCATTGGTGAGTGCATGTGCGCTTCCTCCACGTTAATGATCGGAGGTTGCGCCGCCGGCTGCTGCACTTCAACGGCGGCCTCAGTCGGCGCGGGCATATCTGGGAGCTCTCTCGGCGCTTCTGGCGGGACCTCCGGCGGCGGCGCGTTGTCGGCCTGCTCCGGCGGCTTTTCTTCCGGAGGCGGGGGCATTACTGCAGGCTCGTCGTAGTAGTAAATCTTGAGTCCAACCACGCCGCGGATCCAGCTGATGAGGCTGCGCTTCTCGAGCGGGAAGTAGACGATGCCCTCCTCGCCGCGGCGCGAGAACTGGGAGCCGTAGATGCGGACGCGGCCGAGGAAGTGGTTCTTGCCGCTCCCCCCGCCGCCGCCGGAGGGGTTGAAGCGTCGGTCGTGGTAGAGCGAGATGTCGAGAGCCTCGGCGTGCATGTTCGCCGGGTCATGCACGACGAACTCGAGGCGCTCGTGCCACTGCGGGTTGAGGTCCCGCGGCACGGTGCGCGTGCGCTTCCGCTGGCCGTCGAAGTCCACGACCGCGAAGGCGCTGGACGTGCCGAGGCCGTCCTTGGGCACGAGGTTGCGCGCGTCCACCACCTCGACGGCCAGCCTCCGCACCATCGGCGGCGGCCCCGGCGGCGGAGGGCCGCCACCGCCACCGCCGGCCGCCATGGGTGTAACCGCGGAAGCAAGCAGGGGAGGGTGGTGATTGAGCTAGGCGACGGTGTGAAAAAGAAAGCGAGAAGGCGACGGCGAAGGGAATACGGTTCCTTATTATCGGTCGGCGTGGGGTGGTGGAGCGATCAAGTGGTAGCTCCTTTTGCTTTTTTGGGGAGAGCTAGCGTGCTTTGGCGAGGGAGGGAGAATGTGTGCTAGAGTGAGAGAGGGGCAGCGCAGAGGAAGAGAGGAGAAGAAGTTGGTGTCTTTCTTGACGTGGAAGCTCTCAGCTTTGTGCGGGCAGAATCTGGTCTGTTTCTTGGCGCTTTTGAATGTGCGCTCATGCGGTGGGAAGTGCCGGTGGTGGCGCCGCCGCTGCGCTCGTTGGCGACTTCTTCCTCCTGCCCTTTTCTGTTCTGTGCACGGCTGCACCCAGCACCAGAAGTACTGGTTATACGCTCTGCTTACCTATATATATCACTTGGCTGATTTTTTTTCCACCATTAAATCTAGACCTAACCTCTTTCAATAGACACATCTCCTAGTTGTCATAAAACAAACAAGAGCCAAAGAGATCCGTTCACCAAAAAAAAAGGTTATCATAAAATGTAAATTTGATTTTATATCTCTTCGAACTACAAGTGGCGTCACAATGCTTTTCTACTTCACTTCTTTTCTCTCCTGCTCGCCACCTAAAATAGATATCAATGTTTCATCTTGGTCTTACGTATGTCCTCAATATCTATGATGGGTATTGGCGTGGGTCTTCTCATTCACCTTTCATGGTCTCTACCAACCAACCATAGAGATGCCAGGTGGCCTTAGACCTACCGTAGCGTCCACCTCCTCAGTGTCGATCTAAGTTTAGTAGACACCGGCAAATATGCCCGTGCGTTGTAATGGAAGACAAAAAAAACTATTTGTTGGGTTCATAAACTCGGAGGCCCTCGCAGACCGGCTTCCCAAATAAAGGCTCAGCCTAAGCTGACAACGTGCAACTCATGGGCCAGCCCAAGTATCGGAACGACGGGCCGGAAGGGCGATCCAATCACCGACTGGAAGACCTAGCCGAGGAGGAATGGTGCCTGCTTTCCGACTCCGACCCACCTCTCCGACCGGAGTGCTCACTTCGGTCTCCAGCCGTCTTTGGACGTCTCTCCGACCGGAAGGCCTAGCCAAAGCACTACTTTCGACTCCGACCCCACGTCTCCGACCGGGGTATGCAAAGACCATGCTCGCTGCTCTTCTCCGACCGGCGCAACCAGAGCCGACTGGGACCAACCGACCAGGGACGCCCGCTCGGAAGGGACTAGGAAAGAAATGGAGAAAGCGAGGTAAGGCGCACAAGTCAAACCACGATGCCAGAAACCATACCCAGTCCACCTGCAGGAACAGTGCTCCGCAACCGCCCTGACATAAATAGTGTTGTAGGCGCCGATATTTTTCCTACAGTATTGTGGGCGCCATTAAAACTCCCATACAGTAAGGCCCCCCACATGCCTCTGGGCATCGACAATGTTGTGGGCGCCGACTTTTACCATACCGGGAATATGGTAAAACACCTTGCATGCCTCTAGGAATCAACAGTATGGCGGGCGTCGATGTCTGCCGTGCCTAAAGAAGATGATACAAACCTCCCACATGCATCTGACATCAACAGTGTTGTGGGCGTCTACAGTCGTCTTGTACCCACCATCGTAGGCAGCAAGACTTCGAAACATACGAACTCTCTCCCTCTCACTTGTAAGGCCATCTTCTTCATCTATAAAAGGGGATGCGCTCTCTCCCAATAGACTCGGTTAACCCAAGTTGATCCAAGTTGATCCAAGTCATTCCATTTTCTCTAGATCGATCAAGTTCACTAGTTCACAACCACAGGACTGCCAGGTTCAGATCTCAAGCACACGCTTGAACACTTAGCTCATAGCCGAGCTCCTATCGCTCTCGGTCCTTCCAACCGGAGCCGACCAGACCTCTTGTGCCCCCCATCTTTCTCCTTCTCGTTTGTAACCCCACTACAAAGTTCGAGCACCTGGGCTCAGAAATAAAGTCACCGACCGACTCAAACTGGACGTAGGGCACGTTGCCTGAACTAGTATAAACCCTGTGTCATTGAGTGCTAGGCCACCTCCGATCACAACGTACGGCAAAACTATAAATATTTACTTGTTGGTCACTTTCTACATCGATAGTTGGCGTCGTCCGTGGGGAAGACGTTGTACGTTCAACACTTTTTTGGTCATCGGATGGCCCACTTTTCCACCACCCTCGCCGTGGTGGGCTCGGACGATACGATTCGCTTTGGCTCACTAGAGTTTCCTGCACTCTCACATGTTGGGATGTGGGTTCCACCCGTCTTTGAGCAATCCCGGGCTTTCCTCTTCGGAAGCCTGGACTTCGTCGCTGACCGGCTCGGCTACTACACCTCCATGAGGAGGCACTCATTCTAGCGCCCATTGGAGGGGCGCTCTCCACCGGCTCCGGGACGCACGATGACTTCGACGGCGTAGTATCTGCGCTTCATTTTGAGCAAGCTCTCTGCTCAAACCCCACTATAAGTAATATGCATACTGTTATTTACTCTTTATTTACTATCTCCCACCGATCATCCGGAGGGACCATGTTGCCCACGCCACGAACACCGTACTATCGGTTCCCCTACGGCCTCACGCCCCCACGCGGATGCATACGCTCTGGTGCTCCAAAGGATGTCGGCGTCATCCCCCCTCACATCTGAATTCATGAGAATGGCGAGCTATGCCTCCACCACCTTCCATGAACTCCCGGATGATGAGGGTGAGAGCGACGGCTCCAGCATCGGCGACGTGGCACCTCACCACCGTTCGTCCCAGGAGTGCGCTATGGCGGACGCTCTAGGATAGCTGCCAGTGGTTGTGGAATCTACGCAGACTCACACCCCTCCGGACCCACGCGCGGGGCCCTCATATCTACGCAAGCGCACGCCGAGGAATTACGACAACGGCGGCAGAACCAGCCGCCGCCTGCGCCGGTGCGCTCGGTACAGCACGTTGCGCCCCATGCGCATGACCCGGCGGGTGGTGCCCAGGGTCACGCCCGCCAGGTCCAACACGACATCATGAATGAGGGAAACTATCTCCCACAGTTCGCTCAGGCTGGCCAGAACATCGCTGCTGCGGCAATGCTTCTACGCGGCGTTCTCGAGCCCGTCGACCCCTAGGAGCGGGCAGTCTACCAGAACCTCCGGGTTCTCATAGAAGCCACCGCTGTTCAACAGGCGGAAAGCTCCACATCGTGACTCCAACATGTGCCCTCTCTCCCCACCGGGGGAACAGGGACGCGCTAGATAGATCGCTCCATTCGCTCGCCGCTACAACCGCTAGGTGCGACAGCCATGCCATGGTCCGACCTGGCGCCTGCCCCACACCGACTGCTGGTACACAAGCGGCTCAGTCGCACTAGGACGCTCGCAACATCATTAGCAACCGGCATCAGGCTCGATACGATGATGATGTCCACCGAGTGGTGGCAAGAGTAGGTGACACATATCCCAGCCCAACCATCGAGGGGAGCGGTGAAACGCGCCCCAGGCACGGTCGCCGACCGGACGATCAGAGTCCTAGCCCTGAGGGTTCGGGGCCACGAGCCTTTGACTGCCATATCCGGAGAGCGCCATTCCCATAGCGCTTCCGCCCGCCCACTAGCATCGCCAAGTACACTAGGGAGACAAACCCCAGTATTTGGCTCGAAGATTTCTGGCTCGCCTACCACACCAGAAGGGTGGATGATGACTATTTGATCATTTAGTATCTCCCCATCTATGTGGGGGGAACATGTTCGGGCATGGCTTGAATTCCTCCCATACGACAGCATCCACGACTGGGCAGACCTCAAGAGGGTCTTCATCGGGAATTTCTAGGGGACGTATGTCTGCCCTAGGAACTCCTGGGACCTCAAGAGCTGCCAGCAGTAGCCTAGCGAGTCTCTACAGGACTACATCCGTAGGTTCTCCCATCGATGTAACTCCCTCCCTGATGTCATCGACACGAACATCATCAGCGCATTTCTCTCCGAGACGACCTGCGAGTCCCTAATCCACAAGCTTGGATGCCAGAAGCCCCGTACCACCTACGACCTACTCGACGTCGCCACTAACCACACCTCCAGTGAGGAAGCGGTCGGAGCGGTCTTCAATGGAGGCCAGGACAAAGGCAAGGCCAAGTGCACGGACCAAGGCGAGGGCCCCTCCACATAGAGGGGCAAGGAGAACAAAAAGGACCAGCACTGACCGGACA